>NW_019732857.1:2304806-2349219 GCF_002891405.2 Cryptotermes secundus | reverse complement strand
ATTTTTTCTTCTACCCTGAAAATGGAGGCGATACGTTCCTCCGAAACGTCGGTTAACACCACATATACACGGTGCCAAATTCCAGAAGACTGCTTTCTTCATATATATATATATATATAGTGCGAATTTGAAACAAGCGAGAGCTTCTTACGCCTCCTAAATTTCCTAGGTTCAATGTTAGAAGACCTTACTAAGACTCGACATTAGTGTTTTGCGTTCTAACGTTAGTAATCTGTAACCCGTGACGTGAGTGAAATTTCTTTTCAGCTTCGGAGCTGTGAATCTAAATGCTGCTACTTTCCGTTTGTAGTTCGTTCATGCGATCAGTTTCCTAACAAAGTATCAGTCACATTATGCTTTCCAGCAGAGGTCGTTAGACTGTTAATATGGTTTTTGAATGGGATAATGTCGGTTTGAGCTCAGTAGCAACCAATTTTTAATCAGCTTGGGCATTACATTTGCACGTGTTTTATCACTGTCTCTTATCGGAATCACTGCATAATAACTGCGTAATAAGGAGTAACTTCTTAATATATAATCTTTGTCATTCATTATTATGGTATTCAGGTAAAGAAAGACGAGATGGGTGGTGTGTGTAGCATGTATGGGATATGAGGAATGTGCATACAGTTCTTTGTCCGAATACCTGACGGAAGGAGACTCGTTATGAGACTATGAGCTGACTGGACGGCAGAGTTAGAATTGATCTTAAAGAAATGAGGAAGGAAGATGCGAGCTAGATTGCTCTAGGGACCGCCGATAGGTTCTTGTGAGCATAGACTGGGTGCTGTGGTGTTGAGGCCTCAGATGGGTTTACTTTACCAGTGTCAGGCGATAGATGGGAGAAGTGGGGTTTCACGAAATCGCGATGTAGCGGTGGGGCAATTTTACTTCCGAGTCTTCAGAGAACACCCACTCCACCGGGTGCCACTTTGTCCACAGTTACCGCATGGACTGCTCTGGCATCGAGCTTTTGTCTCCTCAATGAGAAGCTGGCGAGTAGTCGTTTGAGCTCTGACACGACCTAGTTAGGCCGTTAGTTACAGTTTGTTGTTGGTGTGAGGTTAGAGTGCCTCGGTACTGCGGCCGCTAATGAGCCAGTTGTACCAACCTCAGCTGATAAACGGGACCAAAGTACTCGGAGAGAACCCGTCTCAATACCGCTCCACGCATCCCTCATGAACTGCTCTGGGTTTGAACCCTGGCCTCTGGGGTGAGAAGCCGGCTACTGTCCTCATGAACTATTGCACGGTCTAGTTAGTTGTATTCACCCTCCACTTTGAAGTGGATCCCATTATCTGCTGATGAATGCAGTTAAGACTGGAAGGCCCCCAGTCAAGCTGTTTCCCTTGTTTCTCGTGATTATTCGAATAATTCTTAGCAGCAGCTGGAATTGTGTGCTCTTGAGTAATGTGGAAAAAAGTGTGGACAGTTCTCCCGTTTTTCAATTTTCTGAAGGGAACATGAAGTTCTCGGCAGAACTTACAATGCCTACTCTTCCTTTCTTTCTGCTACTTTGATTTACATAGAAAGGAAAGCTGTGAATATAAGTTAAAAGTTATACAGCTTAGTGATACATTTCTTCGGGTGATATACACAAGTATATAGATTCTCACAACGCGGTGTGTGTAAGATACATCCTCTAATTTTTTCTCCTTCTTGCAGAATTTGTAACTACGCCTATGAATTATCGTCATAAAAGAATCCACGCTTCCTGCTTCAGGACGATATTGCTGCCATGAGACAGAAAATAAGTATGAATTCCCGCGGCTGCCGTTCTGGTAGATGTCATACAGTTAAATTATCACAAAAAAGAACAACGTATTTTTAAGACCTTGCGCAAAACAATTCAGCATTCTACATTAAATATCTTTCCAGCTTAGAATTGTGCACGAAAATAATAATGCTTTATACGTAATTAAAAAGTGTAGCATGGGATAGGACCGCCTCTGTGGTCCAGTGGTCAGAGTTCCTGGTTACAGATCCAGAGGTCCGGGTTCGATTTCCAGCGCTACCAGATTTTCTGAGAAGTATTGGGTCTGGAATGGGATCCACTCAGCCTCGTGAGGATAATTGAGGAACAATTTTAAGGAAATAGCGGCTCCGGTCTACAAAACCGAAATTAACTGTCGTGGAAATTCGTTGCGCTGACCACGCGACGCCCTCCATCCGCTAAAGTTGGCACTAACTTCGCCGACAGACGGCGATCTCTCGGTCGGTATAGTTCGCTTGCGGACTGTAACCACCGAGTTTTTTTGTTGTTGTTAGAATGGGATAGTCTTCAGTGACGTGACATCCATACAACGTTCCAAGAATGTGACTTTTCTCGCTCGCTATGTATTCCGGTGAACCAGTTTTTGTCTGTCTGTAGTTCATTTTCTATTTTGTATTCTTTTTTGGGGGTTCAGTGAGACAGTCCACTTGGTACGGCGGCCAATAATTGGCCTAATGTACCAGCACCGGTTGTCAGATGATGAGTGTAGAGCACTCGGTGGAGTGAGAACTTACGGGGGCAACCTAAGTACTTTGAGGAAACCTTCCCTAGTGCCACTTTGTCCACCACATATCCCACATGACCTCAACTGAGTTCGAACCGAGGCCACCGAGGTAGGAAGTCGGCGAATAACCGTCTGGGCTATGGCACGGCACTGTATGTAGTTCCTTACTTCGAGTCTTGTGACCAATGAGGCCTCTTCGCAATCTTTGGTGTTAAAATCGTTCCTTCAGTTGACTTCGAGATTTCATATACAGAGGCATTTGGTATTTCCATCGTTTTTAAAGTACCTGTTTGCGTCTCGTTGCTATGGCTACAAGATTTGCAGTTCCTGGCAGGGGTCTATATTTTAAAAGAATATAAAGACCATAAGTTTGCCTATGTCCCTAGTTATGTGTATCTGTGTGCCAGCAGCCTCACACACGACTTGTCCATTTCTAGCCCAGATGGAACGAAGAACGTTAAACTACGTAGTCTCTGTGGCACGTAATACTGAGGAATTAGGAATGCTTAGGTTCAGTTTCGTTTTAATTTTTTTTCTTTTTCCTTGGCGNTTTTTTTTCTTGGCACTACAGCCCCAGTGGGCCTAGGCCTACCTCCATGAACTTCTTACACATACGGTATGACTCCTTGGCCGGGTGATCAGCTCGTTGCAAGGCCTCTGCTTTACACAAACACAGAAAAACGCACACACACAAACTAAACATCCATGTCCTGAGTGGGATTCGAACCCACGATCCCGGTTTCCAAGCGAGCGAAGACAGTACTTGCCTTCGTTTTCATTAACATTCTAAAATGCGTAGCCAGTATTTCTGTCCCAATTCTAGAACAGAGTGACCGGATGTAATCAAGTAATCCGCCCCATTTGAACGTTCATTTCCTTTCCGGTACAGGAAGTTTCAGAAATAACTTACGAATGTTCTGTTCCCCTTGTGCGCTATGGCATAACACCCAGTACCTCTCATTTTCTCCGGATTCTTGTTTGGAAGCTCTGGATGCTGAGTTCTTGCTCTCTGTCCATTGCCTAATTTTCTGGTTTCGCTCTCAGGCGGAAGGGTTATATGTAGTTACTTTGTTGGCCCGTTCGATGAATATAACCTCTGTCATTCTTCCAGTGTTTGAGGTTAGCTCTGTCTAACGGACGCCACGCTGTCGATATATTCTACGTTTCGCCCGAGGAAGCAAACGAAACCAGTCTCCGAAAAGTTCTGTTTTTTAGAACAATGAAGCGTGAATAATAATAATACTCAGTATAAGACCATAGTGCCGGTCACGGTAGCAGAGCGGTCTAAGGCATGTACTATCTTCGCTCGCTTGGAAACCGAGATCGTGGGTTCGGATGTTTCCTGTGAGGTACGAACTGAATTCTTATATATTATTCTTATACACTGACGGTCACTGTAGCCGAGCGGTCTAAGGCATGTACTGTCTTCGCTCGCTTGGAAACCGGGATCATGGATTCCAATCCCACTCAGGCCATGGATGTTTAGTTTGTGTGTGTGCGTTTTTCTGTGTTTGTGTACAGGTTGAGGCCTTGCGACGTGCTGATCACCGGCCCAAGGAGTCCTACCGAATGTGTAAGATCTAGAAAAAGCGAAGTGAACGGAGAAGTTCATGGAGGTAGGCCTAGGCCCACTGGGGCTGTAGTGCCAAGGAAAAAGAAAAGACGATAGTGGATAGGTCCTGCCAGTATTAAAGTCCATAGCGATATTTACGACATATCTTCATACGTATTCTCATATTCATGTGTTTCGTTATTATCACGCGGAGAAGTGAAGCACAGCTGGCATGTTATTTGACGTCCTACAGATAGTGACGGTAAGAAATACCAGGTTTGGAAACCTTGGTATCTGCCCACTAGTAGACTTACGTTTATTTAATCTGCTTTCTCGCGAATGAGGCCTTCTTCAGCTGCTGTGTACTGGTCACTTACCTCTTATTTAGTGAACAGTTGAAGCTATCTGTGTGATGTATAACTTGTATTATGGTTTATTTCCGTCCTGTGTGTTCAGGCATTTATTATTCTGGCGAATTACCCGAGGTCGCTTCGCTTTAAACTTTGTAATTTACACGCCATTGTGGGTTAATTTATATCTACTGAGGAATGATTACTCAGGCAGGATCTCATATGACGGAAATAAAGTGTAAAGTTGTTCGTGTGCTTAATTAAGCGCCGCGCCATGACGACGGATAGGGATTGTAATTCTTAATCCTGATAATAGATGGAAGGGAAAGGTCGGTATCAAGCCCCAGGCATTTTAACAACAAGCAAAGAGCCCCTGGTGCGTACTTGATAAGAACTCTAACGGCGTGCACATGTTTGACACTTACGTTTTATGCTAATTTGGATTCCTTTCTGATCGTGATGTCCACTTATTTGAGACATAAATCGGTATTTTTGTTATTTTAGTTTTAACAGTGTTCACATAGACCTGAGAATCTGACAGCGGTGACTTGGAAGAGTAGTGTCGTCTAGGAGGTAATTCTGTGCAGTCCAGTAGAAGTTCAGTGACGTTTCGGAGGTACGTACTGTCCCCACATTCATGGTTGACAAGTAAGCCAGTCAAGAAACCACGAATGACACCTGCTTCATGCTCGTTTTTTTTGCCTTATTCTTCTACCTTAAAGATGGAGAAGGGCCGGTCACGGTAGCCGAGCGGTCTAAGGCATGTACTGTCTTTGCTCGCTTGGAAACCGGCATTGTGGGTTCGAATCCCACTCAGGGCAATAATGTTTAGTTTGTGTGTGTGCGTTTTTCTGTGTTTCTATACAGGTGGAGGCCTTGCGACGAGCTGATCACCCGCCCAAGGAATCCTACCGAATGTGTAAGATCAAGAAAAACCGAAGTGAACGGAAAAGTTCATGGNCTTGCCTTCTTCCCATGTATGTCTGTCCCTTTGGAGTGTACGAGTGTACGTATTCTAACATCGGAAATTTGCTGTATTGCACCTTATTTACGTGTTTCCAGTCTAGTTGATGTTTCTTTGTGACAGCACTTATGCCACTTTCTCAGTCTGCGTTACGTCCCATGCTCTTTTCGTTTGGCGTTCTGTCTCACAAAGATACTCCTAACATCGACCTAAGATATCGTATATGTAGAGTCTCTGTCCTTTTCTCTCCTCTGTTCCTCATGGTCCTCGTTTCATTGCCTGAATCTCAACGTAGAGCAAGTTACAACGCAATTGTTGATGAAGTTAGTTGTGAATAAAGTATATATTACAAACAAACTCCGTGATTTCGGTCCACAAGCGAAGCCTCGTGATGATAACTGAGGAGCTATTTCAAGGAAATAGCGGCTCCGGTCTAGAAAACCGAAATTAACGGCCGTGGGGATTCGTTGCTCTGATCACGCGACACCCTCTATCCTCAAAAGTTGGCACTAAACTTCGCCGAGAAGCGGCGGTCGCTCGGTCGGTAGGAATGAAGTATATATTTCCATTATATTTGTAAGTCTAAACCATATAGAAAAACTGTCCTGAACATCAGTTTTAGGCCTTAAGGAGGTCAGATTTTATACAGTTTGCTCTTTTTGTTGGATGAGTGGGTTCGGAGATTATTTATACTTAGATTTGTGTTTCATATTTTGTTGGAACAATAAAACCCAAAACAAAATATTTTGGTTTGGGCACGGATTTTATTGGGCATCCGTTATTTTCAGTGATGAAATATGCAGGTGGACAGATAAGACTTCGTCCACAATGCGATAATTTTCTGTACCTTGTGCAATAAACTCATTGAATCCACTTTTTCAATTTCTCTTGTTCACCATATGTATTATGTAGCTTGTAGTGTAGTAAATAAGTTAGCTTTAGGAACACTCCCTACAGCCCCAACAGGACTATCCATACTCCACGGATAGGCACTACTGTGTGTCTCTCGCCATGACATCGTAGATACTTTTTAAACCATTCTGCTAAATGTATCTTTACAGATTGCACAATAAAACATGGGATGTAAAAAAAAAATGTATTATGGCTTATTTTATTCAGTCTCTTCTGTGTGACTTATTTTTTCGAAACAGAGCTTCAATATATTGAGGCATGGCGACTGACAGCCGGAATATTGGAAGAGGAATGTACGTCCATTGCTAAATAACGGCGTTGTAGAACAGTATAACAGCAGATCGATAGAAGACGGTCGTTGCTATGTAGTGTCTCGATAGACACATCTCCTTGGCAACGGATGTGCTGATGAGAGCGATGTTTTCTGTGGGGTCCGCTCCGAGACTATATAACAAGATCGAATTCGAGCTCGAGATTGTGTGGTGGTCTGCAGGTAGCCAGTGAAGGATAGATGCCGCTAGGAGGCAGGCAATGATCATGGGTTGTGGCCATGAAGAGTATATTCGAGGCAGTCTCCAGCCAGAGAGAACAGGAACCGTTGAACAGGGGAACAGGAATCTACGACGCTGCGAGCCGTCACCAGGCAACAACCGGCGAAGAGACAACAGACTGAGAAGACTTAATACGTTCTGTAGTGAACTGCAGAGTGTGTGCACCAGAGATAGCGTTATAGCTACTTGTAGTTAGCTCTGTGAGCGTCCAGTAAATGCAATTACCAATCCAAATTCCGCCTGTAGTCACTCATATATGTGACAATATGGAATTTGGCATCTTATTATGGAATTATATCATTTGATGTCTGGAAATTTTAAAATACTGAAATAGGACTTGATATTGGCTATCTGTCGTACGCTTCCAGATTTAAAATTTAGTTGATTTGCGAAGTTTTCTTCATTCTTTCCAGTTTATTATGTCTCTCAAATATAACTTCTGCTCCATTGCTCTGAGATATGTAGGGTTTACCTAGAGCTAAAAGCTCCCACAGCCAAGGGTGACTTCGTTTTACACTCTATTTGCATACTTCAGGATAGATTTGTTATAAGTCACTTTGAATTTCTCCACATTGATATTCATGCTTTATTATATGTTCCTTGCACTTCCTTAACTGTATTTCATTCTTGTTCTCAGGCCTAAATGTGGTAATTGTGTAGCCGAATCCAATTAAACCGTAGTTGCAGGCTAAATTTGTACTGCCAGGGAAGGGTGACGGGTTGAACACGGGGTTTATGTCACACGAAAGAAAGAGGGGTGACTTTAATATAATCCGCAGGCCACACTGTGGTCATTTCTCGTGTAGAACATGGAAATGCACATAAACTCCCTCGTACAACGGACAGCACGTGGCAGCGGTTTCTGTGTGTTACAGTGGGATATACAGTAGAATATAGGCACCAAACTACATCATCTTCTGTTCTCATATTCTGAATTGGAAAGTGTATATAAATGTAAATTTTGAATGCAGTTTTGAGATTTTTGGCATCTAGTTTTAAGACATGTGGCAGAACACGGTTTTAATAAACAAGTGACTTGCTGTTCATAATGGTTTGAACATGTTTAGCCTCGGCGACAGAATGAAAAAAAAAACACATATACCATGACATCTTCAAACAAGGTAACCCGAGTCATGTTGCGTAGGTTAAGGGAAAAACGGACGAACAGTCAGATTAAGAGCTGTTTGCTACCCGCTTCATGCCGGTTTGTTGTTGGCTTCTTCTTCGACCCCGAAGTTGGAGACCACGTTTTACTCCGAAACATCGGTTGACTTTCGACGCACTACACGGCTTTATATCCCGAAAGACAGAAATCTTCAGCAGATAATTTTTCTTTGTGAAAGAACGGAAGGTTGTTCTATGCGGAAGATAATGATAATTATGCTGTTAAGAGTACTGTCACGTGCAAGCGCGGTTACACGTGACGAATTGTCGGGTTCTGGGTCGGATGATTGGATTTATTAGCACTTCGGTTACAAGTTCTCATAATCACACTTAATACAGTTCTGTCGCTGATTTACACAATTTAAAGTTCACCGTTTCACATGCACTAGGATTCTCAGTTTCAGCTAGTCGTCGCCTAGCAACGGATCTCAACACAAAAACTAACACTTCAGATCACTATGAGGTCTTTTTGCAGTTTCTTTTTAAATGGAACCTGGAACCTCCGAACTCAACTAAAAACTCTCCTGGACTCTTAACTATACTGCCCTGCAATGCGCTCTGCAGTAATCAAAGCTGCAACAGGTCTTCGTTATATGGGCTCCGCACGGACAACACAGATAAACACAAGTCACGTGATTACTACCCGGCGAATTCATTGGTGCTCTGACTGTTGCTTAGCAACGCGCTATAATATTCGTCCACTTAGACACATCCATTGTTGCACGTTGGAACGTGTTCGCCGCTCCGTTGCCTAGAAACGCTTTGAGTAAATCCGTTACATTATTCTTTTCCAGCGTCCTTCATACCCGTGACAATATTCTTTATCAACGTCTTTCTGTTCGTAACTGATGTAGCTGTCAGAAATGATGTGCGAGAAAAAGTTGGAGCATTATTGGTATGAAAATAATTTTGAAGAACACAGAAAAATATTTCCGCGAAGAGAACTCGTTATAAAATGTGTCTAGTGAAGCGAACACAATATCTTGTGCCTGAACAGTAAAATGTATAGTTGTTTTTTATAAAGGAAACCATTCTCTTCGTAACTTTCAAAATCGTTAGTAAGCAATTGCCATTCAGTGGAAAGAAAACAATATGCTTATTAAAGTAACAATCAGAAATAAATAATTCATATTAAATTTATGCCTGATTATGCAAAAGACAGCTACCTCTTGACTTTTATTTTACTACAAGTTTCTGGTTTATTATGTGTTCTCGCCATGTTAGCGAATGTGATTTAATAAGTGCATTATAGTTTTGATTTTGCAACGCATTATATCATCCGCGTATAACTTTTCGTTAGTTGTACAGCGCATCGCCACTCGAAACCAACAAATGTAAGTCACTGTAAGGAAGCGCCTATGACTTACTGTCTAACGATGTGGAATTCTGTTCGTGAAGTGAAGTGTTCCTTTGCGGTGTGTCGCGAAGTGATGATTTGAATTACGTTTTTTTGCAATTTTGAAAATTTAAAGCCAGAAAATCGGGCGTCAAGTCTTACGTTAACAAACCAGAGACAGTGGTCGACTAGTTCACGATGTTCTCGATGCTTGTATTGGACTGGACACTCTTCAGCGCGCTGCTGAAAAAGAAAAATCGTCGCTTAGTTCAAACGGACGTTTGAATTTTAAATAACTGGATAAGAATTGGCAAAAGGCGGAAAAAACGACATTTTAAATGATTTTGATAAAAATTTATTGTAAAGTAAAATCATTGCTTTTTCTAATGGGGAGAATGTCCCTCCTGCAAGAAGTTAGTCGTCGAAATGAACGAAACTTTTGTGAGTGAGGCATGGAAGTTAGGCTTTAAATAAGCACGATGCAGAGGCGAAAGCTGCTAGTGGAACGTACAAACAGAAAATGAGAGGTTGTAAATATGTACTGTTCTGATGAAACGTGGGTAACAGCGCTTACAAAAGCGGCAGGAAAATGGATTACGGGTCAGGTGGCCTGAAAACCCCATTTGTAATGGCTGTAGGATGATAATTTGTCATACCGGATCAGCTGACGGAGGTTTTGTTCCGGCAAGTAAATGAATTTTTCTGTCAGCATCAAAAACTAGTACTGATAACCATCGAGATATGAACGCCGAATTAGTTGAGAAATTTTTTCAATAACTCCTCTTACCTTATCTCACTCCGGAGACGGCACTGTTGTGGATAATATCCGCTATCATTCAGTTGTGCTGGAGATCCCTGCAATTACATGAGGCAGAAAGCCGATATTGTAGATTGGCTGTCCAGGAAAACCGTTACACGCACTCCCATGCCGGTAGTCTATACGCAGAATTGTTGCGGCCGGTGAGAATATGTGAGCCACGCAGTAAAAATTACACAGTGAAAGATATTAATGCGTTTACTGCCTCATCCTTGTGAATACAGTTCTATTGAACTCGCATGGGTACAGTTTAAATCTTACGTTGCAGATAGAAAGAACGCTTTTACATTTGTGGGCATCCAGAGATTATGTCCTGAGACCACAGATAGAACTGACGCTTCTCTGTGCGAGGACATCCACGCAGAGGATTTTCCGTAAGGGAAAACAGCCTACTGTCGTCAACATGACTGAATTAGATTCAGAATTGTTCAGACAAAATAATGAGTGTCATCATATCATATCGTACTCATGTTAATGATCTCTTAAATAAACTGACAAGTCCTTAATAGCATGAGATACAGATATTTCGTAATATGAAAATTACAGCAGCGCTTCAGGTCTGCCTTGCTTGGTGCTGGCAGCCGCCATCTTACGTAGATATGCAGGCTGGTCGCGTTGCTTTAGTTCAGTGGTTCTCAACTTTTGTGAGCCCGCTGCCCGGTTGTTTCATAAGACGAGGGCCCGGTATAATTGATGCCAGGGCCTGGTACTGAACCGCGGCCCGGCGGTTGGGAAACACTGCTTTAGTCTCAGAAATACTTCTGGCCGCCACGATGGTGCTGCTGGTGGTAAGCGCAGAAATATAAATTTGAGACAGCTTCCTGTGTCATGATGTTCTCGTATGAAAGTCTAAAAGGCCATTCAAAGTTTAATGGCATGGGGGGCACATAGATTTTGATATGCACAGAATGATAATACCTTCCCTTCCTTCGAAATTTAAGTAGGTTACGAAAACATACATAGACATTTGATTCTCATCGTGACTTCAAACTCAACATGAAAGAATTGGTATGAACTATCGGATAAGCGAGAGTAAAAAGAGTATTTTGCTTTTCTAATACTGCGAACGGCGATCACGGTGGCCCCGTCGACTGAAGCGCGATCTGTCTTCACCCGCTCGAACACTGGGACCGTGGATTGGAATCCCACTCAAAGGCATGGATGTCTTCGTATGCGTTTATTCTGTGTCTGTGTTATCCTGTATATAGGTAGCGGCCTTGTGATTGGCTGATCACCTGTCCAAGGAGTCCTATCGTCTGTGTAAAAAAGATTATGAAACTGAAGAAGATGTCAGGACCCAACAGAGGGCTGTATAAACATTGACGAATGACTGAAACACCACGAATGCAAATAGACAGTGAAGAACTTCTAACAGAATAATCATACGATAGTTAGATTAGGGGCGTACCTGTTCTTCTGTGTAAAACACGTGCTTCTTAGTGCAATTGGTTCAGTGGTCAGCGGTAAAATGTGTGCAAGTAAAGGAAGGTTCATATGAAGTTCTGTCTTCTGGGATATAATGCTTCACTCTGCTTTCTTGCTTGCCTTGTTCTTATACCCTTAAGGTGGAAGAGACGTGTTTCTTCGAAACGTCGGCAGGCTCTCAGCGGACTACACTTCGTTATATCCCAGAAGTTAGACATTTCATAACAACCGCTGTGAGGACCTCAAATCCTACAATGTTGATACTCGTATTTGTGTCTTTTGTGTTGCAATATAGCCTGCGTCATTTGGAGATGTGGGACGGCATGTCAGCTTTCATGATTGATTTATGATAGCACTGTTTACTGTTACAGGCCTCCTAATGAATTTTTCATTAATGTGCAGGTTATTTCAAAGAAACGTAGTCATGTTAGATGGAATGGCCTGCATACGAGTATTCAGGCTAAATTATTTTTTTTGACTCCCCCAAAGTTGTATATCACGTCTGTTTACATTGTCTATGCCGTAAATCTGTGCACGGCGACTCTGGAGAAAGTGAGAAAAAAAGAGAGAGAGTGCCTTCGAATTGTTGTGGCAGTGTTACGGCGCCACTTTCATGTCTTGGAATTGAAGACGCGATAGCACCGTAAAACCGTACAGCCAAGAGCCAGTGCCAATATTGTACGTCAGAATATGAGAATTTACTTGGTGCGCATGCGCAGAGCCGTAGTAATACGGAATTGAAAATCATTGCAGCCTCTCAGCTCTCCATTGGGTTTGTAGCAATAGCAGTAGATACTTTTAGGATCGCATCTAGCACGACTTGGCAGTAGCACTTCGTTCTGATGAGTCTTTCTCCAGCAGAAATGTACACTCTTTTCCTTCTAAGACGTTTTGCAGATCCACGTTGATTGGCTCCCCTTTCTCCATGGTATCGCGCGGGCACGCAGTTTACTGATAGAGGCGACTGCCCCCGGAGAGTAACGTAAGAAATGTATCGAACAAGTAGTCAGTGGACAGCCGACAAGATGTGGTCCTCAATGATGGCTGTTGAACCAGAGTGTAGCTCGGAATTGTCTGACTTTCTAGAAACAAAACTATTAAAATATGTAAAGTGTAGTGACCTGTTGTTTGTATGGGTGCTTAGCTTGAACTTTCACGTTAACAGAGGATTGAGAGTGTCTGAGGAAAGGCTGCTGAGGAGAGTATATGGACCTGACGGGGGGAAGTAACAGGGACTGCAGAAGTGCTGCAATGAGAAACGTCATGTTTATATTCTTCGTTTAAATCTTTCAGCAGATATATTAAATAAACTTTTCTACGTAACATATAGTTAGGGCCAGTTCTTTCACGCGGTAGAGTAGTTGGATGGGGCACTATGCCACAAACCGGAAGATCGTGGGTTTGAGTCCCGATGTGGATATTTTCAATTTATTTAATACTTCCAGTCGCACTATGGTCCTGGGGTCGATTCAGCCTCTAACAGAAATCAGTACCAAGAATCTTCCTGAGGGGTAAAGGGCGGCCGACGCGTAAGGCTGCCAACCTTACCACCATCTGTGAGCCGATTATCTAGAAAATGTGAGAACCTCGACGTCTTACAACCCTATGGGCTTTCAGAGCCTGTTACAGAGATAGATTTACCTTTTTTACCTTCATAAGTAGCATGCACGATGGAAATTTTTTTTCCTACTAAAATTCTCGAAACAGCCTTTAATGTGATGCAAGATTTGAGATTCCTTCGTGAAAGTTCGAAACTTATGATTCCTTCCTATTGTGTACTAATTCCGGGCGATAGAGATACGCTTAATAATCTTAGAAACGCTATGAAGGAAACCTCTTGATCTGTTCTGAGGGATGCTGCTTTGCAGAAACTACTTGAACTCCGACGAATTAACGCGAGGTACCCAATAGCCGATAAAATCCTTGATTAAATGCATCCGCGCTTTAGTAGCCCTTCCCACCTCGGATGAGAGTCATTTCTGCATACTGAATAGATCAGTTTCCTAGCGCTGTTTAACACTGGCGCCTCCCATTTTGGCATGCACTTGGCGTTCCTCCCAACGCTGAACTATACATTTAGAATAAATTAACCTTCCCTACTCCTCGCACTTGGCTTTGATTTGTTTATACTGGCTACTGAAAATTCTATACTCTTATTTAGTTAATTCTGAGTGTTAAATCCCCATATATTATCATTATGACACATTTTTTCCCCATTATCTATTATCACCTCGGCTGCTCCAGTCAGATATTCTGTGCAAAAGATCTAACAAAACTTAATTTTACTGCTATTCAGTAGTTTCAGAAAATTCCGTCTTTTTCAGCGGTTCTGTATTTATGCGAATTCGTTTTCTGGATGATGGTACAGCGTAGAAGTTGACTATATTTCCTAAGTTTCCGAGATCCTTTCTGTAGTCTCATTATGTAAACGTGCGGCTTGAAGAGCAAAACTCTCGTACCCAGTATGCAGTGAAGGGAAGTATACATTCAGTAACCGAGTTCTAAAAGAAGAAAATGCTGCTGTAGGGTAACCTCCCCAATTTTGTGATATACTCATAAGTAGTTAGTTAGTTAGCTATTGGAGAGGGTGGCTTTCCCCATGCACTTAGACCAGTATTGGTCTATTGTGCTTCCCTCTATGATATTCTACCAGTCTCTATGCCCTACCGATATTGGTGCGTACCATCAGTCTCGACCTAGCCAGCGAGTTCGGCATCTACTGGCTTGGCGGTATCTATAATGCTTCCCCCATCTATCAGAGGCGTTAGGGACTACTGTTGGGCGGGAAACGTCCTTGAATTTGGCTCAGTGACCTCCTTTGGAGATATGAGGTTCTTTTACGTGCAGTAAAGCTACGACACGGGACCCACGGCTTAAAGTCCTTGTTCCCTGAATTTTTCCACCCTTAAAAGTTCCACGACCTCCGCCGGGTTTGAACCCGCGTACCACGAGTCATGAGGTGGGAACGTTACCTCTAGACTACGGAGGCAGCTTACTCATAAGTAAGTAAGTAAGTAAGTAAGTAAAGCTATCCCTGTACCAGGCCGTGAAGGCCCATAGGGTTGTGAGACGTTGAGGGTCCCACATTATCTAGACAGTCGGCTCAAAGTTGGCGGTAAGGTTAACAGCCTTACACGCCGTCCGCGCCTTTCTTACCAGGAAAATTATTTAATTAATTCCTAATACTCATTTCTGTTGGTGGCGTAGTTGGCTGAGGGGCCCTGCTACAAGCCGGAAGGTCGCAGATTCAAGTCCCGATGAGGTAATTGGATTTTTCTCAATTGACCTAATCCTTCCAGCCGCACTATGGCCCTGGGGTCGTCTCAGCCTCTAACAGAAATGAGTACAAGGAATTAATTAAATATTTTTCTTGGAGAGTAAAGAGCGGCCGGCGCGTAAGACTGACAATCCTACCGCCATCTTTGAGCCGATTGTCTAGATAATGTTACATGGATAGGTTTACTGTTTCATTTTTTACTTTTACTCATTTCTGTTAGAGGCTGAGTCAACCCCCAGGGACATAGTGCGGCTGGAAGGATTAGGTCAATTGAAAGAAACCCAATTACCTCATCAGAACTTGAACCCGCGACCTTCCGGCTTGTAGCATACTCATGCTTTATTTTATTGATTCTGGAGTTAATTTGACCCGGTCTGCATAATGACGCCGTCGGTGGAGGACTGTTAAGATAGTCATGGACACATTTCCAATGCGTTTTCGAAATCAGAATATCGTACCATTGTATGAGGATTCCGCGATATTGGGCAGGTTTACTCGTACAGTTGACGAGCGGATAACTGCGCGCTCTGTCTGCGCAACATGTGCAGCTTTGTGTGCGGTCGTTGAATGCAGGCCTTAGATATGCAGATTACAGTCTCGGGTTCACAGAATCCGCCCACAAGTCTGTAATGAGGCGGTATGCAGTAAGCTACTAATTCCGTGCATGTGGCAGTTCTTTGCTCATACATAATTGAGCTGTAAGCGAGGACGCATTTACACGAAGTTCATATGATTTGGTTTCTTCCTTATTCCTGGTAAAGGTAAGGTAAAGCTGTCCCTGTACCAGGCCGCGAAGGCCCACGGGGTTGTGAGACGTTGAGGTGCCGGCCGTACTTTACCCCGCAGGAAAATTCCTGGTACTGATTTCTGTTAGAGGGAGAGTCAACCCCAGTTCCATAATGCGGCTGGAAGGTCAATTGAAAAATCCAGTGACCTCATCGGGATCCGAATCCGCGACCTTCCAATTTGTAGCATAGTGCCTCAACCAACTACACTACCGCGTGCCCCCATTATTCCTGGAGCCTAATAAATTTAAGAAAATAAATACGTAACATATTTTCCCTACATTTAAACTGTCTACAGTAAGAAGAAAGTACCATATTGTGACAGGATTATGATCTGCTGCGTTATGACACCGTATATTGTGGTAGATGTTTACTAAGATTGCGGATGAATATAATGTACCCGTCTTTTAGTACTGCGGCTCTGCTCTTCTCTTCTGGTTCCCTGAACACAGAGGCAGTATGTTACTCGAAGTCATTGATACCTACCTACAAGACCACTCGGTGTCATGTCCCAGAAAACAAGTGTATGATTTTTCACCGCCTTGTAAACGTCGTGGAAATCTCAGAGTATATCTTACATCAAAACTACATATCTTCGTTTTTTGCATTTATGTTGCCACGTGTATTACTGACTATAGACGGGGTTTGCATTGGTGAATAGGTTTATTGACCGCTCATAGGTCGTAACTACAAATAATTACATATAACAGTCTCACTGGTTTACAGTCTCCTGTGACAACGGCACACAAAAAGAAGTCTTCTATATCTATTTTCACAAGTCGTTTCTGGGTAACAGGTCTCAACAGTGGCTATTCCTTTACATTGCTTTCAGTATCCGTTTTCTGGCAACGGCTTTTAATACAGGAACTATAACAGTCACCCTCCAGATACTGCGGCACACAATCTAATTCCTTTCTTGCCATTTCCTGCAGCTGCCAATTCTGAAGACTTGACCCAAGTTAAAGTCAAATTCACACTGCGACGGACGGTCAGTCAGTCTGTCCGTCTGGGTCTCCTGACAAGATGTTACTTTTTAAATGAAAGTTACTGTCCTGTCCATGTGGGGCTCCCTCTCTGACGAGAGGTCGGGTCTGTCATATGTCAGTCATAGACGATAGTAATAGTCCATTGTCACATATTTACAATTGAGTCTTAATATCTAGTATGTATAATATATAGAAGGCCTCTGTCTGTCTAGGCTCAGTACAACAGATTATGCTCTATTTCTAGTAATATTTGCTACCACGGCAGTCTAGTCACTTGAACTGTCGTATACCTGACCGCCGCCAAGTTTAAGCCTCTTGGGTACTTTCTGTGTACGTGACTCACTTCTCTTCCGACTACTATTATATACTCCTATAGCTACTGAACTGCCAATTCCAATTCTGTAGTACTCGTATAATCTCGCTAGCTACGAATAGACTTTTGTTACAGAGCATCGGGTCGAACACCTTTGAGAACACCGTCTCCTCTTGTCGAGTATTATTGTGTTACCTAACAACGCGTTGTAGCGTGGTCCGCAGATAGCACAGTTCCTATTGTTGCATGTTGCCTGGAACGTGTATACTGAGTCGTTGCCTAGCACTGGTCATATTCGTCATAATATCTTGAATCATGAGAACCGAACAGAGTGGCTACGGAACGAACGATCCGTGTCCAAACCGCAACGCGGGCTTCGAGATTCTTTCTTTCTTCTCCCTCAGAGCATTTCTGCCTTCTACCATCCCTTTTGTGCAATGCTACAGTCATTCTGTCCCAGACATTAGAATAGCTGGGCTGTAAACCTAATCATTGGGCCACGCCATAGCTCAAGCGGTTAGTCGCTGGCTTCCCACCGCGGCGGCCCGGGTTCGATCCCGGATCTGATCAAGTGGGATTTGTGGTGGACAACGTGGCGCTGGGGCAGGTTTTCTCCGAGTACTTCATTTCACCAATTTCTCCATAATCACCCTCACCTATCATCTGGGGCTGGTACAATAGGCCGGAAGTGGCCGCAGTACAAGTGACTTAGTCCCACCCCACTAGCACCAAAAAAATCCCTAATCATTGAATTGTGTATACCAGCGGAGCCTCATCACCTTGTCCCCCTAATGGCAGTGAGCCTGGAAGGTCTATTTATATGTGCTGTGCCTATCATTAACATTACTGTTGTTCATGACATGAAAGTTGTTTCAGATGTCATCGTCCTGCATACGGTACCATTCTGTAAGCTATTCACTTCTCTGGTGGCTTTTTTGATAGGGTGAAGCTTGCTAGTATGAATATGAACTTGGAGAGGTTGAAGACGAAGCCGTGGCCAGCTTTAAGATGCCTTCCGTAATTTGCATGTAGGAGACAAGGAAATCGATACAAATCCTTGTTCAGTTTCCAGTACTGAGGCTGGATGAAATTCGGACGCTTTCTTGGTGTTTTCTATTCTGATGAGGTATAATACAGGATATAAATACAAAGTGTGTAGTGCGCTTTTTGAAAATAATGACAGTCGACAGAAACTTATTTTGTATATAATTTTAGCAAACGTTCCTTTCAATTGAACACGATTTTAATTCTGTTTTAAACAAAATCTTTAGAAATTTATGATCTCTTTTTAATACGCCTGTAACGTTCTTGTGTCAAATTTGACTATATAAAGGCAGCTTTCGGTTTGAATTGCATTCTGTCACATTTAGGTAGAATTAAGACTGTCACTAATATTCTTCTTGTCTTTTCGGATTACACACTTCAGTGCATTTCCAGCTTCATAATCTGTTTCCAGGGTCTCGTTGCCATATAACATTATAATTCTGCGCTATCCTCAGCCACTTTTCTTCACCCGTTACATACACAGAGTCCTGGCAGCTGTTCCAGTTCCAACCGAACTTGCTTTGATCTGAGGACCTGGCCGACCTCGGCTACAACACCAGGTTTAACGTGATTGGTTTGTATAATGAAGGTAGAGTGAACAGATTAAAATCCAAAAACGTTTTTCCCCTTAGCTTTGCCCACAGAGAAGAATGTACAGTACCGTTAAACAGGTTCATTTAGTAATACTTCGGAATTATATTCAGCAGCTCTCCGATTCGAATCTCGGTCGAAATACCGAATATTCTGCCTGAAGTTTCTCATGGTTCTTTTCAGCCCCTCCGCACAAATTCCGGAATAGTACCTCACATTAGGCCATGTCCGCTTTTTTATGCTTTCATTCGAGTTTGTTTTTCACTGTCATCTGATCATTCGCGTGTAGAGTCTGAATAAATTAATTCGTTAAATAGTACATTTAAGGCGGCGTTGGGACCGTAAAGTAGGTTTAAATTGATATTCCGAATTGATCACTATGGAAATTATTTTGTCCCGTCAGTACATTTTGTTAAAGGCTCAAAATGCAAAGGTTTTATGTTCATTGAGTGCACAAGTATTTCATGCGATAGTCACGTGGGACTCTGAACCAGGAACCTCTGTGCTAGCGATTACCCGCAGAAACCTAACAGTCAGTCAGGCCATCTGACGTCTCTAAAGAAATACAGTCCTTGAAATTAGGAAAGACTCGTGATTTTGATGGCATCAAAACAAATGTCTCAAACACCTTCCAAGACCTTTTGTTCATTTAACACATTTATTTAACCCATGTATTCGACTTTATCACTTCCCGGCACCTTGGAAGGAGGCAAAATTCATAACTCTGCCGAAACCCGGCGAGGACCCAAAAATATCCCAAAATTTACTTCCGATCAACCTCTTGTCCACTACAGGCAAGCTTTTTGAGTAGCTGATTTAAAGAACAATCCTAAGACACAGCGAGGAAGGAGACTTTTTAAATGCAAATCAGTTTGGCCTTCGAGCAGATCACAGCACGATACTTCAGTGTGTCCACTCCCCCATAGATCTTCATGGCGTAGTGCTTATTTATTTAAGCACAAGAACGACTTTACCTTTTTACTCTTTATGAAGCCATAATTAGGTCAGTAGCGGCTTATGTATCTCCGACCTGGCAGTATGCGGCAAATGCCAACGCCTGCAGAATCGAGTTCTCCGCGCTATTGGCAATACTGACAGGCACACACCGGCCCGCGAAATGCACATGGCACTCAAAATTCTTTACGTGTACGGTTACATAACAAAATTATGCAAGAAACCGGAAGGAGTCATGCAAAACTACTTAAATCCAAATGTGCTTGCAACTGAGCAGGAAGAAGCCATGCGTAGGAAGCATAAGGGGCTTAAACTTGGCTGTGTTCAGGCCTGCGACCGTTCTCGTGACTGCCGTTTCGGAGTGGTAAAATAAGGCATAATCTGCTGTAGAAGCCTGCATTGACACATGTCCTCTGTATATCTTGCGTCTGAATAATTCAATGTGGTGAAGCGACAAAGCGTGTATTGAGTCCGTGAACTACAATGGCCTTACCTGGCGATTGCGGAAATGCGGGCACACCCGTGCGAAATTGCGGTGCAACAAATGTGCCGCCTCTTCAGGAAGACAAACTCCTCATATTTTCGAAGAGGAGACCCTATTTCCAAGTACAAAACTGTCTTGGAACGAACATGAATTAGGTCATGGGTTCCGACGGGGCTCGAAACTAAGAAGGACTCTACAAGTGAGGTCCAGGAGCCATTTATTAGACTGGACAGGACTGACCTGGTCATCTGACGGCTACCAATGCCATCGGACAGTAAAACTAGTTCATTAGTTCCGTGGAACTCGGAACCAAAAATCACTGGGCTGGCGAGGACCATCAGCAATTTAGCAGTCACTCAGTGAGCTTAGTTGTGAGATGGTAGCCAGCCGGTAACGACGTACATAGGAAAGCAGAAAAACTCCATTGTTAGCAGCCGTTACCTAGCGACGCGTAGTGAAGACCGTTACTGAGCAACGAATAATGAAGGCTATAAGAGCCTGAGACTTCACGTTTACTATAATGATATGTTAAATGTTTAAATTAGTGATAGTATTGTAGTTACTTGTAGTTGCGTGTTACAAGCGTCCAATAATTCCAATTATGAATCCAAATCCCGTGTCTATTCACTAACACGTGACAATATACATGGAATCATGAAGCAGTAAGGAAACGTTTGCGAAACGATGCATTGAAATATTTGTGTCGTATCTGTCATCTTATATTTGTTGGGTTATAACGCCGCGTAGTCCGTTGAAAGTGAACCTACGTTTCGGAGGAACGTGTCTCCTCCATCTTCAGAGTTAGAAACTAAGTCCAACACGAAACCAGCTTGGAAGCAGGTGGCACGCAGAGCCCTGCCTTCACGCAGGCTTCTTGCTTGGCTTATTAGACCCTTAAGATGGCGGCGACGTTCCTCCAAACTTCAGTTGTCTTCCAGCTGACTTAGCTGCGTTATATCCCAGGAGCTAGAACTCTTCATAACCACCGCTGTGAGAATCTCAAATCCTGCAAAGTTAGGCGCGTCAGCAATTCTGGTGACACTGACTGGGCGGTTAGAATTTATGTGAATACAGGGACAAAGCCAGGACCTTGGAAACCAAACCGTTCGCAGTAACAAAACTATGTTGGAAGCTGTGTAGTTTTGTGTAGTTTCTCATTTCCCATTTAGTTTATGTAGCACTTTCCGCCGTAAGCTTGCTCTCTCTCTGCAAACAAGGAAGGAAATATTATTACCGCTTGTTTTTATTTCTTCGTCTGCTTTTGAACAAATTAGACAACCATAACGGAACGCTGCATGCTTATCTTTTCTATGGATACGTTCGCATACTCTGAATTAATGCCGTACCATCAGCAATATTAAAATTAGAGAAGTGGGAACTTTGGACTTGCTATTCAGACTATTTTTATATAGTATATAACTGCGAATTTATATATTATGATGGATATTTGTAAAGCATAGCCTATACTGTCATATAATTCTTCTCTCCCTTATACAGCTGGACAGACATAACAAGAGTTCAACTGATATGGGTGCCAGGTCATGAGGGTATTGTTGGTAATGAAACGGCAGGTCAGCTAGCAAGGACGGGATCTGACCAGCCGTTCATAGGACCTGAACCTGCTAGCGATATTACTAGGAGTTGCTAAGAAAGCGATAAAAAATATTGTGAATCCTTAACTGGACTCAAACAGCGAAAGGATTTATACAAAGGCTCTCTGACAGAAGAACGAAGAAATTGTTAAAAATAAAATAGAAACCAGCTACGATGGGTCATAGGACTATTTACAGGACATTGTCACCTACAAAGGACGCTTTTTCAAACTGGGATTGACAGATAGCCCTATTTGCTTAAGGTGCCTAGTAGAAGACGAATCAGCCACACATATCCTATGTGATTGTGAGAGGCCATAGCTTACTCAAAACTTACTCACCTGGGCCAGTTTTTTTATGGAACGAAATGACTACTATGACGCCTCTATACACAAAGTTCTACATTTCATTCGAAGTGTAGGATTGATAAAGGGGTGAATAGAAGGGGAAGCACAATAGATCGTTGAAGGTCGCAGTTCAAGAGCCGGATAATTGTGATCACTCCTTGGCTATTCATTCCTCGTCTAATTTTCCTTCATAAATAGAATATATTAAAAATATTCCAAATATACATATGATTTCAAGTTTCATCACAATAGAGGACGAACCATTGTAGCTATACCTGTGGCGAGTGTTATGGTGATAGTTGCTAACCCCTCTGTTTGGATCACTGTGTTGAAAGGTACTAATATATCTTTGCCGTGTATGACTGGATTTAGATCACTCTATTTGTAATGAAGCAATTGTACCTGAGAATTGGGCAGTCGGGATAGCTAACTTGGTATAACGACGAGCTATAGGCTAGACGGTCCGGGTTCAATTCCCAGTAGTGTAAGATCTTTCTCTTTTCCACAGCGTCCAGAACGGCTCTGGGGCACATTCGGACATGGTAATTGACAAACAGGAGCTTCAGGGGCCGATCGCTTTGCTAGTGTAATTTCACACAAAGACTGAATTCGTGAAAGTTTTAATCTCAAATTTTGGCATGTTGCTCTGTTCAGATAGAATTACTTAACTTGGAAATTATTATGCTATACAAAACTTAATTTTTATTACAGTTATATGAAAAAAGAATTGTAAAAGTTTTGTGATAAAGTATCATCTTGCGTGCCCTAAAAATGTCCTTTTGTAAACAATATACGTATAATAACATGTAACAACATTTTTAGCCTATTTTCTCTCCTGAAGGGTTATTGTCTCCACATTCGAACTTTTGAACGTGTTTACCTAGTTTCGCGTAATTTGATGTGAACTTGTCGTTAGCTGCCAACCCAGTGCCGTGCCATACAATTTTCTGCAATCAATAATAATAACAGATACGACATAAACGCCCACACAGAAATAATACACAGCACAACCTAAAGGAAAAAATCAAAATCACGGTGACATGCCCCAAAACACAAGTGAGAACAAACTTATCATGAATAGCTTCGATAACATACAGTATAATAGCGAACCCCGGGCGAAAGGAAACCTACATAGCGGGAACAAACACACAAATACATCGAATTTCACATTCAGCGACAAGAGAATATTACATAATTTTAAAATTTTGAAAAATTTTAAAATTAGAAAGAAATCTTGCAACTTCTCGGCGGTTGCATATGATGATTAGCACTAATTTGGATCCATATCAGCACAGTTCAATAACAAGAGATGTATTTAATGAAACTGCTTGAAGATAGACCCAAATGTGGACCGAAACATTTAGCAGTTATTAAATAAAACGAATGTGAACACTTCGATCGGTTTATTTTTGTTGTCCCATTGACGGCCAAATACCACAAACCAATAATAATAACTTAGAGGATGCGCTAGCTTGTGAGATGGGAGCGACATTAACTCATTAGAGCTCTTTCGTGATGTTTGGTAATAAATTTGTAAAGTACGATACTTTTATTAAGATATCTTTGCTATAACATAAAATTACAACTTGGCGGCCGAGCGAAATATTTCTTTCGTCCTTGGTTTGATGATAAGTAATGAAGCATTGGAGGAAGACACGATATTTTGTTAGGAGACAGATAATACGCAGTCCTGTATTTTGCAGGTCTCTCTGGAAAGTTTAACATAGAATCTGAACAGCTACTCATAAGTAAAATGAAGTAACAATAATGCAATATACTCTCGATTATCGGTGTTGAGTTATCGAATTTGCGGATTTCCCATGCACTTTTTAAGCACTTTCATAAACCTGTGGATATCTATTAAGCTCTTCGCTTGCGGATTTCTTATATTTTTCCTTCTACCCTGAAGATGGAGGCGATACGTTCCTCCGAAACGTCGGTTAACACCACATATACACGGTGCCAAATCCAAGAAGACTGCTTTCTTCATAGTCACCGCCGTGAAAGCCTCAAATCTTACAAATTATCGGACTATTTAAATTTCCATTCTGATCGAATAGTATTAACGACCGCTTCCTGTTAAGACCTACATGTACATCTCAAGCAAAATTCTTCTCGGAGCGAAATGTGTTTTTAACAAAATTTGTAGAAACAAATGGAACACGCATATTACGTTTAGTGCTCATTTCCTCAAGTCTTCTAGCGAGATAAT
Organism: Cryptotermes secundus; assembly: GCF_002891405.2. Classification (NCBI taxonomy): domain Eukaryota; kingdom Metazoa; phylum Arthropoda; class Insecta; order Blattodea; family Kalotermitidae; genus Cryptotermes; species Cryptotermes secundus. The sequence continues at coordinate 2,325,065 of NW_019732857.1, read as the reverse complement.
TGTACGTGTCGCACCTTATGCGTAGGCTACATTTCTCAATTTATTATATTCAGCCATCACCGTGCTTTGCCGATCATACCCGACTCCTACATTATCCTTGTTTTTCGATTATTCGTACCTGTTTTTCTGCTTATTAGTATGAAGAATACTTCTTCTTCTTCTTCTTCTTCTATGGCGCAAGAGCCCGATGTCGGGCCTCGGCCTCCCTTACCAAGCCCCTCCATTCCTCTCTGCCCTGCGCTTCTCTCTTCTGGTTCCTTACACCCATTCACTTCTTCGCATCTTCTTCCGCCGCATCAATCCATCTAGTTCTTTGTTTCCCAGCATGTCTCCTTCCGCCTATTGTACTATATAAAATTTTCTTTGGGATACGCTCCTTATCCATTCTCTGTACATATGGAGAATACTATAGCAGTATAACTGTATGGCTACAAGTGTGTGCTTCAGGAAAATAGGCCTTATGAGTTCTGATCTGAACTCTTTGCCTTTTAGCCCTTTAAAGCGCATTGTTTATACACCTATGGATGTCATGCTTTAATTATTAATTATCTACGTTTTATCCAGTGTTTATGGCTTTCACGCAATTCTGGGAACAGAAAGCGACTGTTTTTCTCTCTGTAGAGGAGACATATGTTTGCCAGGAAATACAATACTGTTTTTAAGCATTATTTAAAGGAACTACCTTTTTCAGCAGGTCAAATGAACGAAAAAAATTGTGTCGGTCACCGCCGGTATTCATTTTGCGTTATCAACATACAGCGCCATTCCGTTAGCGTGTTGCATATGTTTTCTCCATAATGCTTTACCACTCAATAGCTGCAGACGTCCAAAACATACGCATCCTTCCGTAAATTAGTTTTAAGTTTCATTGATTCTTAAATTATGATAGTAGACGAAGAGTTCTATCTTTTGGAACATGACGCCATGTAGTCCGTTGAAAATCAGCCAACATTTCCGAGGAACATATTGTTTCCAGATTAGGGGTCTAAGAGTAAGCCAGGCATGAAATCGTCATGAATCAGTAGCAAGCTGGTTTATTGCTGGCCATACTCCTTCAACCTGAAGATGGAGGCGATACGTTCCTCCGAAACGTCGATTGACTTCCACCGGACTACACGGCGTTGCATCCCAGAACACAGAACTCTTCATAATCGCCGCAGTGAGTACCTCAAATCCAGATTATCCCATTTCATTTTCCCTTATAAATTACCCGCTTTTCAGCGAGAGGATGGAGAATATTGGATAATGAGAGTGACTGTGTATGTGGCACGCATGGGTGACTTCTTTTGCTGGTTGTTCTACGACGCTCTCAGTAGCTAGACTGTATAACGTCGAATGGTAGCTTGACAGATGATTGATGAATTGCAAACGATTTAATACAGCGCTAATTATTATAAATAAGTTTTCTGGGAATACACTTCTTATAATGAAACTTATAATTACGAAGTTGAACTAATAACAGGTTTTGTAATTACTTTCAAAAATGTAGGAGTTATTCTGAAAACCTTAAATGCCAAATGTAAACGTTATTACGTGACGTGAAATTAATCTGCTGACATCTGACACTTCCCAGTACAAATTTAGAATTAAATATACAGGTTGTTCCATATTATACTCGCTTTAGTGCTAAGACAGTAAAACAGATTACCCACTAAAGACAGGTTACTTTTTCTGACACTCAGTTTGAAGTATTATGATGCTTCTCGTTTCGTGTCAAGACCTCAATGATATCATATGCCATAAGCAAATTAGAAGTTTGTGTAAGTATATTGCGTGGTTTTATCATGATTTAGCCAGCTGAGAGCTGCGTCAGTTCGATTGCATGATGAGTAACCCATTGTTTACAGTTGCCCGAGTCTTATATCCAGTTATGTTGGACGAGTCTTATATCCAGTTATGTTGGACGAGTCTTATATCCAGTTATGTTGGACCTTCTCCATTGCCTGAAGTGAGATTGATACACATTTTTGACTTGAGGCCAGAACATTGATTGAGAGTGTCTGGAAGAGGTTGCTATGCCGAAGAGAGGCGAAGTTGCAGGAGGCTTGAGGAAATTTTGCGGAATGAGCAGCAGCATGCCGTGTCGCCCTGATGAACTATTGTTAGAATCATCAAATTGAGGAGAGTGGGGTGGGCTTTATTTGTCTTATACATGGGAGAGATGAGCAGTGCTTAAAAGACTTTGTTCGGAAACACTGCATGAGCGATCACTTAGTTGACTTAAGCTTATAGAGTAGGACAATATTAAAATTGATATTAGGAGAGTATAATCTGAGGATATAAACTTGATTAATTTAGCTGAGTTTAATGTCCACTAGGGAGCTGTTGTGAAGCTTCGAGTTTCATAAAAGGCGGGAAAATTATCGACTAGCTGAGCTACAATTAACTTGTGAAGAAGAAATAAGCGTCTTAGACAGGGGACCGGAAGATAACAGGTGCTTATCGGAATGATAACAATTTAATCTGCTATGAGATATGTCATTAATATGCGATTATTTTGATTTGTTACCCTCTTTACTAGCCATTGGATTCCGGGTGCATATTCTCCAGGGTAATATCGCCGAAGCCTTAAGCAGCCCGTTCGCCTCCATCAAATTCCGCTTCAAGGAAGGCATGGATCCTTTTGCTCTCGTCCCAAATAATTAAATTTTGACATAATTTCGAATTATTTATTACGCTTTCAAATGTCAAGATTATGAATGTCCGTTACATTCTAATTATTAAGATGGATATAGGAGTTAACATTCAGGATCTATTCAAAACATCGGGGTGCTTGCAGAAAATGGCTGGGGATAGCTACGAAATGTGTTAACTAGTATAACTCTTCCTGTAATGATATTTAAACCGTTCGCGTTGATGAAAGGTTGATGGTAGGAGTGAGTTCGAGTGGGATAATAGTGCTATTTTTTTAATATTTGTTATCTTAAAAAGAAGTATACTTATGTGTGCGCCGTCTGTTAGAGGCAGTCTGTTACTCGTGAATATCGGAGTAAACGTTTGCATTACTTTTATTCACGAACAGTACGTCTTCATTGAGCCGGTCACGGTAGCCGAGCGGTCTAAGGCGTGCACTGTCTTCGCTCGCTCGGAAGCCGGGATCGTGGATTCGAATCCCACCCAGGGCATGGATGTTTGTGTGCGTTTTTCTGTGTTTGTCTACAGATAGAGGCCTTGCGACGAGCTGATCTCTCGCCCAAGGAGTCCTACCGCATGTGTAAGATCTAGTAAACCGAAGTGAAACGGAGAGTTTCATGAAGGTAGGCCTAGGCCCAAATTGGGGCTGTAGAGCCACAGGAAAAAAAGAATGTCTTCATTGAGCCCCGTGGCGAATTCTGGGGACAGTACCTTCATGTGGGTTACCTTGTGTTCTCTTCAAATTCCTCTTATCAGGTCCATAACCTAGAATTTCCTTTCTCATCGTTCGAATTTATGCGACCTCTGCCGCTGACATGGCCTCTTTCAACATCCTAGGAACAAACTACATAGTTACATATATTACTGAAGAAAATATGTGTTACACTGTGTAATTTTTGTAGTCCGTATCTAGAGGTGTCGAAGGAATCATCTCAACACAGTTCCGAGCGTCTTCCGCACTTCGTGCTGAAATGTGGGCGTGCAGAGGAAGCAATTTACACTCCATTAGGCGAAGCTACCTGACACTGTATACATTCCCACGTCAGCATCGTGCATTGCTTCCGCAAACGTTTTACGTCACTCAGCCCTTGTGCTTTCTACAGACCTGTCAGGCTTTATGTAAATATCATGTAACGGAATTTACATTCTTCTCTTACACAGTTCAACTTCCTAAGGACATTTCCCTACAGTCGTGGTAATTCTGAATTCGGAGAACTGTGCCCTGCTCGCAGAAGAGCAAAGGAGGACATGTGAAACAGAAGTTATTAACTGTCTCCACGGAACTTGAGCACTCCTTTAGAAGTTAATAATCCTTCCGCTGGTCAAAATAGTACCTGCCTTTCCAGAAGGTCTGCTGTTGCGTTGATCGCGATCCTCAGCCGATTTAGTGCTCTCCACCCCACCCCACCCCACCCTGTGCATTTTAATTTTGTGTTGTTTTCTATGCTTCTTCCAAGGCGTCCTTCCGTTCAGGTTTTGCGACAAGCAGTTTGTGTACACTTTTCATAACTCACCTGCTTCTTATATCCCTTTCTTATCTTATCCTTGATTAGATCATTATAATAACATTTGGCAATGATGATCCTGATGACACATTTCTCTTCAGGCTCCAGTTACTTCTTTCTGAGATCCAAATATTTCCCTGATCGTTATTTCATGTATGTTCGGTCTAATCTGAGGCGCAGGGATAGCTCAGTCGGTATAGTGAATGGCTACAGGCTGGACGACCAAGAGGTCGGAGTTCGAGTCCCGGTAGGCTTAAGAATCTTCTCTCCTCCATGTCGTCCAGACAGGCTCTGTGTCCCACCCAGCTCCCTATCCAGTGGGTACCGGGGATAAAGCGGCAGGGGCGTGAAGCTGACAACTCACCTCCAAATAATGCCGAGGTCAAGAAAATACGCCTTCATAGCGTAATGCTTAATTATTTAAGCACAGGGACAACTTTGCCTTTGGCTTAGTCTGAGAGACAAGTACCAAACAGCAGGTAAAAGTACAACACCTATTAATAAAATTACTTTTATTCTCCTTGCAGCCTATCGTTTTATTTTGCCACTACACGTGGCATTCCAGATGGATGCCTCATATGCGTTCCAAGATTATGTATTGTTCGTATGACGCATTTATTGAATCATTGTTTTCATCTCTTTTTCCAACTTGTTGGAAGGAAACTAATGCATAACTTTTCCGAAGCTGGCAAAGACCTATATTTTCCTCAAAATTTGCTTCCGATTAGCCTGCAACCCACCCATATTATCTTTATTAAGACCTTAAGATGGAAGCGGTCACGACCGTCCCAGGATACAGCAGAAGTCAGATCCCACAAATGAGGAACTCCGATCGATCAGAATGCAGTGCTCTGAAATTAAAGATTCCAGCAGCTTAGCGGAGCCAGAAAACTACCAGGAAAACGCCTGAAGGGAACTTATACATCAACAGCCGTATCGTTGCTTGTGTACGGATCTGATTGTCGGACATTCACGAGAACAGTGTGTTTCGTCAGAGCTTTCGCAGGTTATCGAATGACGGACCACAGCCGTACTGAAGATATTGTCTCGTGTTTCCTAGGTAATGCGCAAGAAAATTTTCGTGGGTCCCGGCTTTAGCCGAATTCACTGTTACCCACACACACACACACACACACACACACACACACACACACACACACACACACACACTATTCCTCTCCTGGTAACGCAATAAAAACACAGGAACTGTAACAGTCTCACTGAATTACACACTCCAAATATTACACATAAATCCTTCTCTTCACAGCTGAACTCTTGCAGCTAACTCTTTTCTTCACAGCCTCCCGTACAGAACTTAACTCTCAACTCAACTCTCCTGGACTCTCATCGAATCCCAGCTACGCACTGTGAGATAGACTTCACACGGACCACGGAGAAAACACGGCTTCAATTGGTGATGAAGCTTTTTTTATCATTCGGTTGCCTAGCAATAGACGTCCTCTTTTTGCGTGCTTGTGTGTTACGGGGATGTGTTTACAGGCCCGTTGCCTGGCAACGGGCATCTCTTGCTCGTTGCTATTCCGGCTTTTTAGTCCCCGTTTTTCTAGCCAATGCTTAGAAACGGCCCATATGTCACAATATTATAAGTGATTATCAAACGCAGATACCGCATTAAGAGTATTCAACAGAACGTTTGGGACAGGCCTGAAAGGCAAATCCCAAAACTCCTTTATAAATACATATAAACCGAATGACAGAAGATGTCAGCTGCCTCATAAATTAGGGGTGGTTAAACAGAAAGTAGATAAGTGAACGCGTTAGTGGCGTGTGTGCAATCGAGTGACCCTAGATTGAGAGGCGTGACCAGTAGTAGTCACCCCTCTTCACGTAGTAAAAGTCTTGAAAAGAACAAGAATGTGTTCATGGACCCCGATCGGTCCCGAAACCATGAATTACTGTTCTGGCGAGGACCTACCGACAAAGTTTCCAGCTGCCACCCACGATGAAATGAAGATGAAGAAACATTTCTGTTCTTTGTAACCAGAATGTAATTCATATTTATTTTCTGTAATTTTAATCGTTCGTTTTTATCATATCTTTATAAATGTTCAAATTTCATTTTTTCTTTTCCCTTTTTACTACTCTTTCATCCTTCATTTCTCCGCTACATGTGTCTGATATTCTCATGTCTAATATGGTTCAGTTTTTCTTTGTACTGGATCACATCTTCGATTGTTGCCTATTATTCTTTTCTAGTCACAACCCTGCAGCTTTGAATGCATAGTTTTCTTCTTATCGGTTACTTCCTTCTTGTATGACGTCGAATCAATATCACAGAACAATTCATATCCAGGTCAGCTTTAACGCGTTGCCGTATAATTTGCCTCGAGATATCGAGGAAGATTAAAGCGGATAAGCACAACAATGTCCCGTATTCATTCCAGGCCTTCATTGTATCCTTCTTACTGTTACCCGCAACATTCTGTGTGACGTGCACGTAGCCATTGTTTTATAAACACAGATTAGTTCTGTCATTTAGTTCTGAAAATCTGGGTGTACATAGAACCACTTTGTATCTAATTTCACCTTTCCGCAGAACAAGACTTGACAATTTCCATAGCGAGTTTTTACCGTTTTACCCCTTGATGTAAGCCATGAGCGTGTGGGTTCTGCGGTGTAATGGTTCGAGAGGGAATAAATCTCAGTTTGCTCGCAAACCGCTGCATAACAAAGAGCTCAGTGCATTCCAGATTTGTTTCCATGTATTTGGAGCAGACTGCTTTCAGGCAGTAATTCATATTGTTATTCAGCTTCTTTATTTTATGGAGTTTTCCATGTTATCATTTCAGAAGAGAGCTGCGGTAAGCCCTTGCAAAATGCATTATCGCGCATAAGAACACCATATTCGCGAGAAAGAATACTGAAACGAGAGCATGCATTCATTTAAAGCTGTGCATTGATTCAAAGAGCAAGGAATAGTAAGGCATCCATCTTAATCGTTAGAATGCAATTCTATGGACAGTAACAAAATCATTTTTCCCTTAAGACAGATAAGATTTCAGTACTTGGTGTGAGATTTGAGGTTCTCGGAGCACTGAGTATTAAGGTACGGTCTTGTGGGATGTAAAGATGGGAACTTTGGTAAATGGGAACAAACCTTCCGGAAGAATGTACTGCCTCCATCTTCAGGGTACAAGAGAATGCCATACGGAGATAATGGGGGGGATTCAGAGAAGGGGTAAGCTTATGTAGGCTGAGTCGGAGTTGGGGCTGGAGTTCATATGCAATTTCCGGTGCACTCCGACCCAAGCATCAAGTCTTATATGCTTCGTCTTTGTTTTACTCTCTTTTCTTCCTCCTACGATTTTAAATTAGTCCCCCCTGTGCACTTTTCCTTCACAGAACCGCCCTTTACATATAAAGTTTTGCTTTCTCACTGCAGTGACCATAAATATTGTGGTGTATAGATCCATTACTAGGCAACGGATCAGGGTATATAGCGAGGACCCCAGGCGGGCTGAAACAGTTCAGTTGAAAGTCAGCCTGTAAAGAGAAGACTACAAGGTTGGTGTGAAATGGCCGCCAACCTGGGACCCAGTTAGTTTTCAGTTGTCAGTTGAGAGTTGAGTTCTGCACTGGATGCTGAGAAGATAGGACTCGAGTGCGGGAAGGTGAAGAATCTTCACTGTTAGGAGCTGTTGCTAAGGAACAGCTGTTGAATACATAAGGGGCTGGAAAAAGACTTAGCGGGTACTGTGGTGTTCTGTGGCTATTAGGAGTGGCGTTGTAATTACTGGTAGTGCCAGTGATGTATGCAAGTCGTCAATGAATCCATTTATCAATCCATTCCCCGTCTATGGTCACCTCTAAATCATGACAGTATGTATGTTAAAGTGGTATTCTTTCATCAGCGGTAGCACAGTCGGTATAGTTCGCTTGCGGGCTAAAATCACGAAGGTTCTTGTTTTGGTAGCTCAGTTTAGTTACATTTTACCTGCTTACGAACTGTGTGTCAGTGGCAGTGCGGGTACCCTGTAGTGGTTTCTCTCTGTACTCAGAAAATTTCCGTTTGTCGGCAGGCGGTGTCTCACTTTCCTGTGTATAGAGTGTTGATATCTAGGCCGAACATGCAATTCTACGCATATTCTTATATGCACTGTACCCCAGCCGATTTTGAGGAATCGCGTCATCCGTCAGACCCTCGGCGTAACTACGATGCAATGAATTTCTCACGTCCCCAGGGCTGTCACTGTGCCCTGGGGTAAGAAAGGGGAAGACTGAATATTTTGAAACTACTCCCAATACTTCAGTCCGTGAGAACCTCGAATCTCCCGAAAGTATTGCATTCGGATGTTACGAAACGCATTAACCTTTAACTTTCGCCATCATGGTGTTTATTTATGTGTCTTTGTATCTAGTTATGTCTCCCAGTTTCAGGTCTTGAACCGGTAGATCGATTTTTATAAAGCGTGGGGATTGCAGATCGCTTCACCGACATATTTATTAATTTGCTGTAATCAGTAATAATAATATGGCGCAGAAGCGAATTTGTAATGTGGATCGATTTTGGTGGTATTTAATTTACGCTCCGGAAATGATGCATAATGATAAATTATGATAGAGAGTGCAACTTTTATAAATGTAATTCTGTTATGTAGTGTGAACTGACAACATGATGGACGTTCGGAAATTTTCTGCTGCTGTCTTAGATACTGGAGATATGCTCGTGAAATCTTGAACGAGGGTAGATCATAAACATACATAAATATTATGTATGGAATATTATTTGTATCCCAACAATTACAATCATGGCGATGGTACGAAACTTTGAATTTATACCTGACAAATTTAACGTTAGATATGATATGTATTTAAGTAATTCGTTTTCACAGAATCAGATTACAATAACAGTGCTACTGATATAATGATTGTGTTGGAGTAGAAGTATTTGTAAGGGAAACATAAGGCTTTTTAGTGATTTTAGGTTCTCAGATCTGTGGTTATGAATATTTCTGTCTTCTGGGCATAACGCCATCTAGTCGGAGGAACATGTCACCTGTACATTTGTGCGTAAAATGTCTGCAAATATTTGCAACCGGCAAAAATATATACCACTCAGGAAAATGAGGTGTGTTTTAACGTATCAATGATAAATACAGTTTTGTTACTACGTGCTGAAGTTAACCCAGTCGGTCGAGTGTGTGTTTGAGATCTAGCGACTTGTTTGCTTAGTATCGCAATCCGACGATACAACATGATACTGAAGAAGGAAACCTAACTTCCGGTTCTTCCAGGCAGAGCGTGATGCGCTTCCTGCATGAAGCATCTCCACTGATTGCTATATAATGCAGACGCCATTAACCTTTGGTAAAAAACGTGCCTTGAATGAAGCTCTTGTTGACTTGTGTAGGTCTACCCACCCCTTCCGTGCCTCGTCAGAGTTTCGGAGCAGATCCGTTTCAAGGGAGACACAACGAAAGATGTGAATGAAATGATCTCACTTCGTAACGGAGAGATCAATTTCCTGTGCCCTTGGTGGAATAGCGTTGAGGAAATTTTTCTGTCTAGTTCCGCCTCTGGGATGAGCTAGCGATATGTCAGCCACAGAGAGATTTTTTTTTTTGTTATTTTTAAGAATCTTCTTTTTATTCTGGACAGAATTTTGTTGATTCTGATTCTTAGCCGAGTTCGTTTTCGCTCAAGCTGACTGTGACAGAGAGCGCTGTATTGCGGTTATCTAAAGGTCTCAATCTGCAGAATGGAGCCATTTCTTCCTGCCTCCACCAATGCCTTCGCCGCCAACGCCATCATCCAAGTAAAATAATAATAAAAAGCAATCCTCGTTCATTTTTCTCCGTCTTCTCCAGCGGCCGGAAGGGAATTTGTTGAGTTATAAGGTTGACTCGAGAGATGGCAGCACTTGCCGCAATGCCGTTAGCGGGATGCTGTGTTGCAGCATGCGGTGGTGGAGGAAGGAGGTGCACCATAGATCAATACGAACGGGGGACTCACGTTCTGATCCTCAACCCCTTTCGCCTCCATGTGGGAATGTTATGAAATCTGTCCGACAGGAAGGCAGCACTATGTAAAGTGCCTGCCTCGGTTGCTCATCGGCACCACATGTTTCAGCGACATTTTGTTTAGTTTCAGTTTTCCGCAATTACTCTTTTTCTGATTCAAGTCAAATCTTGCAACTGGAGATTTAAAATTGAAATGAAAGAGTCCTTATTTTCTGTTTAACTGTTTGCTGATTGCGAGGTGAATTCTGAAGATAATTAATCAAGTGCCATTTAAAGAGCTATGCTTTTGCTAGTTCAGGGACCATGCAGAGTTATGCTAAGGCAAAGATTCTAGGTCACCTCACTAATGTCATCAAGCCACCAGGCCTTTATTTCAGTGACTGTAATGATACAGCTTCTAGTACTGAGGCTCTAGGGTTTACATTTTTTTTCGCATTCCGTAATGAAGAAGAGAATGCTCATTCACTCCCTTGCATTAGTCAGTGGGAAGTGGTTTCAGCAAACATAAAGAGTCTGATGTTCCTCTTTCCCTTTAGGACACGGTAATTCCTTTAGCGCAACTTTGACCTTCAGTGGAATCACGCAATGCATGTGAGTCGCCCGAGTTCGATGGGCGATGAGTAACTGACAGCGTTAATATTCCGCAGGGGGCGGTCCACCCTTGCTACATGTAACTCACAGTACTGTGTATTGCGAAAATGTGCTAGTCGTTTTTCCACCTACAAATATCTAGAAGTAACTCTGAATATGACAGGCTTTAACACTATATATTGAGGTATGGGAGCTATTGCTATTACCAGGAGTAAGAATATCGGTTGCAAAATGAATTTGTAGTCTTTATATTAAAAACATTGGTCCTTCAGTCTAAGGCATGAACTGTCTTCGCCCGCTCAAACGTTTAGGTCATGGGTTCGAATCCCGCTTGAGGGGTCAGTGTTTTCGTTTATTTTGTTTGTGTTGTCCTATGTAAGTAGCGACATTGCGACGGGCTGATCTCATCCCCAAAAGGGATCCTACCGACTCTCTGTAAGATTAAGAAACTGAAGAGAAACGAAGTGTTTCACGGACGCCCTGTGCTCCAGAGGGACCAACAGGCAATATGAATGAATGGCTATATGTAAGAGTATTAATCATTGTGTTGACGACCAAGAAGTACCTTGATTACGTCAAATACAACAGGATACAAGAAATTAACATATTTCTAGTAAGGAGCCTATTTTACAATTATTTACGCAAATTAAAATTTGGTTGAGTACGCTTCAAATACATCAATTATAAGATCCACATTGTGCTCAACATTACGTAATATCGGTTTTGTTATCTCAGTGTTAGTTATTATAGTTTCATTAAGTTTGTCTGCCTGAGATCCACTTTATTGTAATCTGACCCTCTAACTAGTATAAGGATTCTATTTTAGGCCTGCAAGTCTATCAGTATGAAGCTGCGCGAACAGCTATTACAGTGGCCCTCTCTTTAACATTTCTGTTTCGATTGTATTCATGTACAAGCAGAACGTAGCGACGTATTACAGATAAGTGGTTCATCAAATTAAGGGTGTAATTGTGGCCGCGCCATAGCTCAAGCGGTTAGGCTCTGGCTTCCCACCGCGGCGGCCCGGGTTCGATCCCGGGTCTGGTCAAGTGGGATTTGTGGCGGACAAAGTGGCGCTGGGGCACGTTTTCTCCGAGTACTTCGGTTTACCCTGCCAATCTTCATTCCACCAAATTCTCCATCATAATTACCCGGGGCGGGCTACAATAGGCCAATCAGTGGCCGCCGTGCCGAGTGGATCCAGTTGGACTCCACCCCCCACTAAGTGAATTAAAATAAAAATTAAGGGTGTAATTTGGGCCATTAATCCTGTGTAGTAAAGATAGCCCACTAATGCGGGGTTCCAAGTGTCTGTTTTATATGGGGTATTCCACTGCGGCTCTGCGGGGGCCAGAAAAGTAGGTCATACCTCTTCTGCTCTTCTGAGACCAATGCTGCGTCTTGACAACATACGTGTATAACTAAACTTGATCCCTTATTTCGCAGGAACAATCTCTTCGCAGCTATGGCAAAGACACAGTAGCGATCTGATTCAGACATGTGCAGTGGTATTATTTGCGGCTTACAGGCGCTTTGTACTGCAACAGAACTCAGTCAGTATGTAAGATTTTCACGGTTGTGACTATGAGTCGCCAGTCGACTCAGTCTGCATCCACCTACTTACGCTGGTTCCTTGCTCTCGGATTTTTATACCCTGAAGATGGAGGAGATACATTCCTCCGAAACCTCGGTTTACACTATCTACAGGACCTCACATTGCAGAAGACTGCATTCTTCAAAATTACTCATCTCACTACCTAACTTCGCAATTGCATACATCAGAATTTTGGGACCTAAAAAGCAAGGAATGTGAACAGGCCCAGCGTACATGGAGTTTTACTTCTGCAGCTGAAACAGTATGGTTAAATAAAGAATGAACCATTAGCCTAGTTTTATAAGGTTATAATGTTTCTCTAACTTCTAGCGATTATCCTACAACATTAGGATACTCCTGCTAGATAACTTCTGACCTAATGGTCTGTTGAGTGTTTTTATGTTGGAATCGAGCCAGTTTGCAAAGACCTGAATAACACTGTAACTCATTGGAGGCAGGCCATACTGCTAACAGCGTAAAGAAAGGTGTCCCGCATTAAGATTGCAGTAAGAGCGAACCCTGCTGCCGTGCTTGTGATGGTTCCATGTCCGCCTGCATCAGAGGGATTTGTTGCGAGATCCCACGTGCGCTCTACTCAGCCCTCTGCAGTGGATTTAATTATCTTGCCCACAGCTACATATTCAATTAGTATCACTATATAGGGACGTCATTGTTGCATTGGCTTTATAGCAAGGGCTCCATTCCATATCCTGACTCAGATGTTTATTGATTAGGCTTGTATGCTTCATCTGTTAGGGCGCCTATTTATAGAGCAAATGTAGGCTGGAAGTAATTATCACGACGGAGAATTTAAGCAGTTGACTTAAGCGGCGACGTTTCTGAGTGGGATAAAGGCTGTTTTGGAGGTTCCCCGTTTGAATCTAGCCTGAACACCGATTATCCTGATGGGGTGTTTCGTGGTTGTTCTAGCTGCCTCCGGGATGGCATTGTCACGTGTAAGGGGTTAGCGTGACGAATAATAATGGGTTCTGGATTTGATGACTGAGTTTATTGGACACTCACAAGTCGTAACTACAGATAATTATAACATTCTTACGATTACTGTAACTATAACACAAAATAAAATCATCAATATCTGCTTGCTAGTCCTTACTTGATAACGAATATTATCTGGTTAACACTCAACAGCTGAATAATCAGCTATCTATTGAACTGCCTCCTGAATTCTCTGACGAATCTATCACTGATTTGAGTCTGAGTCTCATTTTACGACCGACGGTCAGTCGGTCAGTCTGTCTTGGCATAAAGCACCCATCTGTGGCTTGCGACCAGATCTTTATTACTGTTTGACAGTTACGGTTTTGTTTTTTGTGGGCGCCCTCTCTGACTAGAGGACGGGTCTGTCTTTTATATATGCTGCTGCTCCTTGCCAGCGCAGTCCTTTGGTCCGAGTCCCTTGGTACTCGAGACCATATATTACTGTCTCAAATTTGAGACTTCCCTTTTCGTCGCTTCATACGACTCGCAAGGTCACGGTGAAGGTACTCGAACTCGCCTCCACAGGGTAACTATGAACTCCATTTTATAACTTCCAGAGAACCGAACAGAGATCGCAGCCTCAAGGGGTTCAGTTCAGCTTTTCGTGAATGCGGTGTCTCGGAAACCGCGCGTTCATTCCGTTGCAACGGTCTCATTTCTATGTTTACAGCTTTCAGTTTACATATCCACGGAAGCCGTGTTCCATAACTATTTTGTTTCCGTAGCAACATATTTGCCAGTTCGTACCCTAAAAACGTTCCATATGTCACAGTAGCTTAAGTCTTCCTTCCGAATCTCACTAATAAACCTATCATTCTACTCTCTGCAGTCTGTGCTATATGAGATATCGGCAGAGTCGTTAAGTAAACAATAAATAAATTATATTGAGATGACCCATAATTTTATGTCTCTGTTTCTGTACGTGATATGGATAAAGTGAACGTGAGTGGGAGAATTCTTGTCCGTCCGTACGCATGTTGTATCTCCCACACAAGCGATGGAAAATCCAGGGCGTTTTGCGCCAAAACTCTTAAATGGTTTTCATTTTAGACTGTGTCTGTCACATATGAACTGTACTCAGATGATACTAAATTGGCCTTCTCATAAACGGATCATCATCATCTAACACATTTCCGCATGGCATAAAGTACTGACTCTGTAACTTTTTTTTTTTCCCCCCCCCTTGGCACTACAGCCCCAGTGGGCCATGAACTTCTCCGTTCACTTCGGTTTGTCTAGATTTTACACATTCGGTAGGACTCCTTGGGCGGCTGATTAGCTCGTTGCAAGGCCTCTACCTGTACACAAACACAGAAAAACGCACTTTAATTGTTTCTTGCATCCTGTTGTGTATTTAATCAATANATTTAATGAATATTAGAGCTAATTTTACCGACCACACAACACGGTTTTTATTTACTGTCACACTACATGTTTCGACCTCAAGAGGTCATCCTCAGGTGTACGAACACAGTTGCACAATCACACGCAATCACATTCGTTTTCCACTTATTTCGATCCTGTATCCGGTTCAGGCCCACGCTCAATAATATGTGTCAAGTTCTTCTTATAAAATACAATTTGAAATACTATTCAAATGTTAAAAGTTAAAATTTAAAATTTAAAAATTTAAAAAAATTTAAAAAAAATGTCGTGAGTCGAAGTTCAATTTCGATCACTGATTATACTTTCACATTCACTTGTTTTCTCTGTGTATAGTTCACTTTAACTAGTTATTTTATTACCACTGGTTAAAAAGTTCATGAATTAAAGTTCAACTTATCATATTGGCTGCACTTTCACTTTTGAAGGTCTCGCTGCTCTTCCGTGTCCTCTGATGCTGGATCTGTTACGTTCCTTGTCATGATGGCTACTGATGTGTCTTGCTTGTTCGGTTGGTTCCTGTATGGTATTAGTGGCGGGGAGGGGGGAGTAGGTGTGGTGTTCTTAGAAAGTAAGTAGGTGGTTTTGGGATATATTATAGTTCTTGCGTTTGATTTGCTTTTATTAGGATATCATAAATTGGGTTGTAACTATCAGTTAAAGCTTCGTTCATTTGTAGATTTTGCTTAGTTAATTCATATATGTGGAAGCTTTCCAGTGTGTTCAGCATCTTTCCTTTCTTTTCTATGTGGAGTATTTCCATTGCTTTGTCTATTGTGTGATAATTATGCGTTCTGTCCAGCATATGTTGGGCGAATTTTGATTTCTGCCCGTTCGTTTTTATTTCCCTGATGTGTTCTTTATATCTTGTTCGGAAGTTACGTCCTGTTTGGTCGACGTATTTTAGGTCACAATCTTTACACGTCATCTGGTATACTCCACAAAGGTTGTATTTATCCGTCGTTTCATGTTTTGTTCTTAGAAGCTTTTTTTTTGTATTATTTGTTTTGAAAGCTATTTTTATGTTGGTATTACGAAGTAGCTTAGTGATTCTTCTAATGCTGGGGCCGAAGTATGTAAATTTGGTCCATTTTTTCTTCTGTGGTGTGTTGTTGTTAGGTGGTTTCGTATTATTATTATTATACGTATTGTATTAGCCACCGTCTATGTACTTTATGGGAGCCTACAGTACTGTGTACTTCTGCTGAAGACATTGCTTTCTCTGGGAAATAGATTCTGATAGTGAGACACAGCCAGAGAATGTGTATAGGCTCTTAAAAATGATACTTATAATTAATGATTCTTGAAGGAGACGCTTAGTATTTTTGGTAGAATTGTGTAACGCCTGTTAGTCTCTCTAAAATCTGCCAAGGAACTCACGATGTGTTCTGTGTCACTGTAGTGCTATCATTTGGATTTCAGTCACAATCAACCCCCAAGTTCCGGCGCTCTTACTTGCTGACGGACAGATAGGGTGCATGAGAATCATTCTTCGCCCATGAAAATCCTTCCAAAACCTACGCAAACATGTAGCATGCTACTGGCACAACATCCAGAAGACAGGAATCTGAAAATTGTATACACACTTTATTTAGGAATTTTCATTTTATTCAGCATACCAGGGGTTTCATATAATATTTATGAAAATTAACCCTTTACAACACTGTGTGAAGTATACGTAGCATATGCATTAACATTTAAGACCTCAACGTTTTGTTCACATAGAATATTTATTGGTATCATAAGTTTTCTCACAATAAAAAACGATTATGGCCCAGTATTATAAGCCTTTATGATGGATATACAGTATATTGTGGCGTATAGACCGGTTGCTAAGCGGGGATTCTGTAATCAACGACCGTTTCTGGTCAAGGACTCGGTAAACACGTTCCCGCGGCAACAAATTCGCACGAAATAGTAGATTTACTGTTGGACTGGTGGTGTTTTCTATGTGTTCCGCGCTGAGATACTATTAGCAGGAACGTTGGAGCAGTGAGTTCAGTTGTGAGTAGTATTAACCAGCGGGCAACGGCGTGACCACACAAGCTGATTAATCTCCATTGTTGAGAGCTATTACCAAGCAACGACTTGGTAACATTATAAGAGACTGATGCTTAGGGTGTGCTGTAATGTTTTGTAAAGCGTGGCGCTGTAATTACATGCACATCCGAGTCATATGTATAAGCGGTCAATAAATCCATTCAGAAATCCAAACCCCCGTCTGTAGTCACACATACACGTGACAGTATATGTCATAGCAAACAGAAGCTGTTATATTCCTCATTACCGTTAATGTCACGGTGGAATCACATCTCGCTTCTGAGGAAAAGGAAGAATCAAATTGAGGTGATAAAACGTAGAAGATCCAAGCCCTTTCTTTCATGGATTTAGGACCGTTAGTTATTACTATCTGAGGTAATACGTCAGTCCAAATACTATACTTCACGGATAAGGAGTCGCGTTTCGAGCTACGGATTTGTGTAGTAGAGTCGAACCGTACATGTTCATATGCTGCCTTCTCTGCTTTATGCGCCGTGTTAGGGAACGCGGCTGTTGAGAAACAGTTCCATTTCTTTCCCCGCCAACACACCAAGAGTGGCGCATCTGTTCTTGTCGTCGTATATTTGTTTCTTCCGTTTCCTTTTTTGTTTTCTCATTATCCAACCCAGTAAAAAAATTGCAGCATCTAAATCCTTAGTGGAATAGAGTAACATGTCATTCTGTACGTACATTGAAATGGATCAGTTTCTTTGCTTTTTAAGGACGTTGTCAGTGTCGAGATTGTATGGCGTCGACGGTCCTCACCGTCGGTGTCTCCATCTTATCGTGGTGGTGGGGTTTGAGTGCTCCCGAGACTCTGAGAGCTATGTCGGCGGTAGCGTAGCTACTGGTAGGATCGCCCATGACGGACAAGCCAAGGGATAGGAGCTAGACGAAGAGGGATACCCTGGTCCTCCAGGTTGGGGGCTGTGCAACTAAATTGTTTAGAAACCAAATAATCATCGTTGGATGGATGAAGGAAAATCAGCGAGCAGAAATAAGTGGGCCACCACCTCTTCTATCCACACTCTTCTCACTTCTTCACTCTGCCATTCGATGTTTCGTCGTCTGAACAAATGAAGAATAGGGAGGGATGGAGGCAGATTGTTCATGAGGCCAAAGCTCACCCTGACCTGTAGCGCCGAAGGGAGGGAAGGATTGGCGTCGGTAGTAGGATAGTTCATTATTATTGAGTAGTTGGTGGAATGAGAATTGACAGCGAAAAACCGAGGTACACGAAAAAAAAAACTGCTCTAGTACCACTTTGTGAACCACTAATCCCACATGACCTTACTGGGTATCGAACCCTTGGTGCCGAGGTGAGAAGCCGGCGACTACCTACCTGAGCTGTGCGCGAAGTGTATCAGACAATAGTCTACTTCTTAGTGTCTACACTGATATATTTTCTATCCTGAATTGTTTGTCTGTGGTGTGCGTTTGATACCTTGGTATAAGGGTTTTGGAACTGAGCTGTATTACAAATTAATCTTGTGTCATTAAGATGTTAATTAACTGAGCTACATTAGGACAGGGAATCGGGATAGCGACTGGCTACAGGCTGGACGACCGAGGTGTCGGAGTTCGAGTCCCGGAAGGGTTAAGAAGTTTCTCTTCTCAATCTCGTCCAGACTGGCTCTGGGGTCCACCCAACCTCCTAATCGATGGATACCGGGATTGTTTCTCCGGTGGTAAAGCGGCCGGGGTGTTAAGCTGACCACTCACGTCCAACTAGTACCGAGGTCAAGAAAACGTGATCTATACATGCGGACCCAGCCTGCTATCCAATGGGCACCGTGGGAAAGCGGCCGGGGCACGAAGCTCACCACTCACCTCCAACTACTGCCGAGATCAAGAATATGTGGATCAATACATCCAGTTCCCCATACGTCTTCATGGCGTAATGCTAAATGAGTTAAACACAGGAACAGCTTTACCTTTACCGTATTAAATGATTATTTCTTAGAAGCTGAAAATTTGTTGTAACTCCTTGCGTACTTGTTCTCGAAATGCAGTTATGTTGACCGTGCTTTGATGTATCTCTTTATGTTTTTTTTTTTATTTCATGGTTGATGGATGAAGAAAGATCTCATCCACGTGCACTCTTAACAGAAAAAGAGTTCGGGGATTGGATCTGTAGATATCCCTATTTATACAACTGTAGCTAGTTCGTATAATGTTTAACGATATACAGTCGACTCTAATGGTTATCTGAAATGCGAAATAACGTCATATGTATACAAATCAGTGCACTTTTAGGCAGTCTATTTTTAACTTGGCGGTGCACATAACAAATCTGCATTTACATGCCAAACTTCTTCACCTTGAAACCCGAATTTGGATAGTTCTGAGTAAAGTTATTAGATAAAACTATCTGTGCTACATTTCTATTTCATATATCGAAACCTGCAAAAACAATAATTATTGCCGTAGTTATGTAACATTATAGTCTGATCATTTCAAAGCATCTAATCCTAATTGAGTTTAGAATTATTGTTATTATTCACTTTTAATGGACATAATGATATTGTGTTCGTATGTACGAGCCACATTAACATGCCAGTATAAGTTTTGTTTATTTGTCATTTTCAGTCACCACACTGCATATTGGCTGTCACCATGCGAGGGTAAATATTGTAGTATTTCCATTGAGTCAATTAAGGGCTCGAACAGGGATATTTTAAGCAGCTTTCAGAAGTTTATAGTAATGGCTAGTGCAAATGGTATGGAGTTATCTTTTTTGGTAACACACACACATATATACAGAGGGGTCCAGAAAAAGTACTCACTGTTTGATAGTCAGTATCTTTGGAACAAAATGACATGTAGTTACAATTCTTGCGCGGAGAAAGAGAGAGTCATTGTATGTGTTCAAAGTGACCACCATCAGCGGCTGAACAGCGTCGATGCCGCCGAACTGCTGAGCGAACTACGGCTGTCAGTGTGTCCGGTGTGATGGCTGCACACGACGCTTCGATGATTTCTCGTAGCGCGTTCATTGTAGCTGGCTTTTGTCGGTAAATTTAATTCTTCAAGGTTCCCCATAGGTAGAAGTCGAGAGGTGTTAGGTCTGGAGACCATGGTGGGTACTCAATAACACCTCTTCGACCTATCCATCGTCCATGTAGAGTGCCATCCAAGTACGCCCTGACATCTCGATGGTAGTGAGGTGGAGCACCATCTTGTTATAGGTAAAATCTCTCATCTCCAAACAGCTCTCGAATGGCAGGGAAAATCGATATCTGAAATATATCGAGATACACCTGACCAGTTACGGTACCTTCAAAGAAGAAAGGACCAATCAAACCGCGCGATGACAGACCACACCACTCATTGACACCCGGTAGATTCACTTCCTTGCCCACGTGAACGTGTGAATTTACAGGAGCCCAATACACAACTGTGGCGTTTAACAGTACCGTTCGTTTTGAATTGCGCTTCGTCAGACCAGATAATTTTCCCTACAAACTCCTCATCCTCGCAAACCATGCCTTCAAACCACTCGCAGTATTCAAGCCTTCGATCCCGGTCGTCC
>NW_019732857.1:2277750-2304696 GCF_002891405.2 Cryptotermes secundus | reverse complement strand
TAACTACATGTCATTTTGTTCCAAAGACATTGACTATCAAAGAGTGAGTACATTTTTTGGACCCCCCTGTGTATATATATATATGCCTTTGTCACAATATTTATTATGAAGCAGAGTAGCATAAAGTTGAAGTTGTAACTTACGACGTGAATGGTAAATGAGCTTGCCGTTTACGTTATTTTTAATGCTGTGTGTATGCTACTTAAGAATATATTTCATTAGGTGCAGGAATGTTTAGCGTCCTCTTTGCTTTGAGTGTCATTTTATAGACTGTTTCATTCTATTATGGCTCTACACCCCTTTGTTAGGCCTTGGCCGATTTTTCAGTTTCTTAATATAATTGGTAGGACTCCTTGGACGGAGATCAGCCCGTCGCAAGGCCGGTACCTACACACAGAAAACACAAACACAGAATAAATACACAGAGACATCCATGCCTCGAATGGGTCAATTATAGATCATTGTAAGATTCGAGGTTTTCACAGCGGTGGCTATGTCTTCTGGATTGTGGCACCATGCAGATGTTGTGTGAAACAAGGTTTCGGCGGAACGTATCGTCTCCATCTTCAGTGTAAAAAAATCCGCGAAGGAGGAACGAGCGTCATCAGATGATTGCATACACAAACATCCATGCCCTGAGTGGGATTCGAACCCACGATCCCGGCTTCCTAGCGAGCGAAGACAGTACATGCCTTAGACCGCTCGGCTACCGTGACCGGCAGGTTACCGTTTTACCCATATATTACACGGCTGTTTAGAGTTGAATGTTAGACCTAAGGATGGTTGCGGATAACACTCACGTATACACGTAGTCTAGAATAGTTTCCTGAAGGTATTGAATGAAACAGCGTCTGAACTCGATCGTCATATGCGGTCTCGAATTCAATTTAAGCGCCGGCCTCATTACCGCGAAGCCTTAAACATCTTAGCGCCGCGAAATTAAATTTATTTTCAAAAACTGTCGTCGATAAAAAAGTAGGGAATTTATTAAATTGGTATAGGAACATACTGCCGAGAAATGAAGTAAACACACCATGCACATAGAAAGACCAACAACAAATAAAGTTGTCGTTCCTCAGACATGGTATTCTATCAAATGAATTAACCATCTAATTAACGCCATAGACAAGAGGCCTTTTCGAGAAGCTGATAGTCGCTCAGTCAGANCAGGACGATGGCTAAAGTCCGAAAACCCAATATCTCTGTGTGTTATACACCATCGTCAGAATCCTATAGTAACTATTTATTGCCGTGTTCGCAATCGCCTGCCACTGGTCCCTGTCCTGAGCAAACATGACATTCAACTTTCTGCTGTTATTTTCCCCCGTTCTTCTGTCTGTCTACACATACCAGACATGTGATGGTGGACAATGCACATTGAAGAGACAACTTGCAAGCAAGAAACAGGCCTGTTTTGGTGCTTTTACCAAGTGAAAGTCTTTCACGATATCACATCTTGTAGATCTGGACGAAGAGAAATGCTTCTTTTCCACTTCTGAATTCTGGAAGTTGACAGTAAAGTGTCTGGAAACTTAAAGAAAGTGTTATTTTTTTCCTTTTGTTTTCTTCACTTTTTATTCACATGAAAATGTTCATGTTCATTACATGATCACTTTCTTCGTTCTAGCCCACGGTAGGACGCTTTGTGTATTCTGTTTCATCAGGCTGGATATGCGCATGCGTGGAGTTGCCTCCCATTAATGAGGTCAAACTTCTATGTGGTACGAAATCTGGAAATATTCTTGAATACCAAATGAACATGAACACTCTTCACGAGTGAAGTAGGCTTTATATAGTCCTCGCGATTTCAGATATTTCATCTTCTTACAATATTTCAAGCAGTTTTATGACGAGCCAAGCCTTGAGAGGTACGTAGCTAGGCATTTGCATGAAACTTATTGTGAGTGTAGAGATGCGAAACGTTGCATTATAATGCTGAATGAAATTAGTGAGCATCAGGGAACCCTCTTATTCGACGGGAGGCTTTATGTCCTCTGGAGTAGTCTTAATAACGGGACGACCGAGCGGAATATTTTTAATATGATGGCCGTTGTAACGATGCACTTGAAATTTTTTTACGATGAAAAATTTTTATACCAACAACTTTTGTATGAAACTGTTTTTATACGTGGAAAAGCATCAACATGGTGAGGACACGTACGTTTTAGTTGTTTTAAAATGAAACTCTGGCCGAACTTTATTGACTCTAAATCCTATCAAATGAGTTTCTTGCTTGTTATATGTTCCAAGATGTGACCGAAACGAAAGATTATGTTTCATGGAACTGGAAACCAGTAAAACACACACTTTAAATAACTTTTCATTTCACAACTTCTATACATCTAGAAGTGCGGTGTTTCAGCATCTATTTGCCTTTTTCTATAGCTCAGATGTTATCACATGTTGAAGTTTTTACGGTTTGAAGAAAGTCGTCTTCTGGGTTTAGGCGCCATGTATTCTTCGTTTTGGCCGACGTTTCGGAGGAACGTATCGCCTCCATCTTCAGAGCAGTTGAATGGCTTGGAATGCAGAGAGCAGTACCAGAAGACGACTTTCTTCATAGTCATCGCCGTGAAAACCTCAAAACTTACATTTTTACGGTTTGTTCTTCAGCAATTCTAGTAATTCTACGTTATAGGATTAATTGGTATTGCTAACGATACGTTATTACGAGGGACTGTGAACAAGTGTCTGTATGCG
Organism: Cryptotermes secundus; assembly: GCF_002891405.2. Lineage (NCBI taxonomy): Eukaryota > Metazoa > Arthropoda > Insecta > Blattodea > Kalotermitidae > Cryptotermes > Cryptotermes secundus. Next base: position 2,301,996 of record NW_019732857.1, on the reverse strand, counting down.
ACTGTAACTGAGTAGTCTACGTTGAACAACTGAGTAGCGCATAATGATCTTTCCATTTCATAGCTTACTTTCCTCTGGTAAAGAAATAAAATGGGCTTTTGAGGTCACAGCGCTTTCCATGTTCCCCCCCCCCCCAATATTTAAATTTTGAACAAGTTGACTGTTCTTCAAATTTGATACTGACATCATGTAATTAGGGACCACTCACATTATTTTTTTATAATTTCGTAGCATTGGTAACAACAGCGCGGCGGACATGTAAACTTATGAAGTGGTTGCGATGATTAACCTGTGGTTCACAAGTGATGTATGGTAATACATTTTCGAAACAAACCTACGCAAATTTTATTAACATTTCTTTCCTTTTGTCATATATATATATATGACAAGGAGTCCTACCATCTGTAAAAATGAACAATGAGCCTGAAATTCAGCCCTATTCTCCAAAGTGGGAGCGAAGAGGAAGAAAATAATTAGACCTAGTTTTACTGGTTTTTCCTGAAATAGTGTAGATGTCGCCGACTGTCGACTTTTAACGAGCTTTGCTGGTTGCGTCTGATCTCAGAGGATTTGTGCTGGGTTTCTTTCTTCTTTTTACCCTTCTCCGCCTGTCTCTCTACCAAACACAATGAATATTCATTCATTTAAACATCCCGGTTTGCCAGTATTCTAGAACCATTTCCAATTCGACTATCAGAGCCCCCTAGTGGTGTCTCTCAGTACTGTGAAGGAAAGATCATTTTTTATTCTCATGACAGCTGTATTTTTGTTTATGTCTAATTGCTCTGTATCATACTTTACTCCGCTTTATGAAGAAAAGCAGACTTGAAGATATATCATTATTAAGTTCATGTATGATGAACCGTGATTAACAGCTGTGGAGCACCGTTGCACTGACCACGTGACACCCTCCATCCTCTAAAGTTGGCACCTACTTTGCTGACAAGCAGCGTTCACTCGGTCGGTACAGTTTGCTTGCGGGCTACAGGCCACGGAGATAGATAGAACATTGTTTTCTTGAAGTCTTGCGATTTTCATGAAAATTAAATGGAGTGAACACACCAGAATCATTACGTTGTGTCTACATTGATGATATTTGTAACTGATTTCTAAAGAACTCCATGGGTTAGATTCATTTTTGAGACACAACAGGGCGCTGAACTAGTGGAAGAACGCCCTGCTACTTGTGCAGTCTGAAGTGTCCTTTGCTCTGTAGCTCGGCGTTTCAATACTAAACAGAACGTTAATGCCATTTAGCTGCTTTACTATACCTCACCGCTAAGTATGAGCTCGCTTTCTCTATTTGTACCATGTTTATTTATGCCGGAAAAATGTAGACCACATTCTCTTAAGGGCGTGCTCTGCTTTGCAATTTACTGTAAAATTTAAAGGAAGAAAGTAGGCCTATCATTCGTAGGTTCAGTTTTGCTCTGATCGACATTGGTGTGGTGTTGATTATTTAAAGGTGAGTCATACGAAGTGTCCATCTTACCTCGGGATGGTAAAGCAAGTGACACGTAACTTCGAACAAGGCCAAGAGTAACCTTGAATGCGCAGAAGAAAAATTTCAGACATCTGTGAGGGTTCGAGGGTGTGAGAAGTGACAGGCGGCCAGTTGTACAAACAACTGCGCATTCAAGGTTACTCTTGGCCTTGTTCGAAGTTACGTGACACTTGCTTTATATGTATCTTGAAATTTTATGTCGCCTGTCCCCTTTTCCTTCTGCATAGAATAGATCTGCAGCCTGTTCCCCGTTCCCCCATGTCTTCCTATATTTCTTATCCATTTGAGTTTAAAACCATACGAATTTTATAGATCTTCCTGTCTTTCAGTTTCTGCAAATGCTGCACTCTCGTCTTTCCGTCGTATTCGTATTGTAATATGAGGTTATGCCGATGTACTGATGTCTCTGGATCTGATACCGGATCGTATCCTTGCAACTTACGCTTTCAAAACGGAGTAAATAGTGCTCTAAACTTATACGTATTCGGGAGTTACCCGGTTCGGGAATGCAGATTATGCTGACTAAGGATTTCACGGGTTTCCTCAGTCTATTTAAGCTAATTCTGGAGAATAGTCTCAAATGGGAATCCAGAGCCCCCGTGTAAACCCTTAACCATTTCCTATTAATCGTCGTTTTCGCAACCCATTTGATTCTATAACCTCCTAATTTGATACATTGTAATTAAATAAATTACGGATCACTCAAGATTCTTCCGCTTTCTTAAAGATCAGATTTTATTAAGTTGCTTCTCTCATATCTGAGCGAAGGCCCAACGTTTCGGAGACCGTCTATATTTCTATCATCAAGGATCGTTTGACTTTCTCCCCACATTATCGCGACTGATCTCATGAAATGATTTCATCACTTTCAGATGCTGTAAAACTCTTACTTAATGGAAATACATTGACGAAGAGAGCGACCAATACAGGAACTAAATTGACATGTCTGCATGTTCATTTTATTTTAAAGCTCCCTTATAAATATGTTAATTTAATGGTTTTGGGATCTGTAAGTTATTAAATGGGTCACGTATATGGAAATGAATTGTATAGGTCCCTTTACAAAGTCCCCGAACCGTGATTTACGTATATGAAATTTTGTAATAATATCATTCTCCATTCAATTCGGTACTGTTCATAACAGGTTTTTTTTTAATATTCTACATCACATATTGGCTGAGAGTAATTAATAAAGTCATAATTATTAGTGACACTAATATCTGCACAACCTGAATCTGGCAAATACAGTAATCACCCCTTTCATGTTTCTCTTGGTGATACATGTGCTTGTACTGTAATAACAGTTGCCGGCAAACTTGTATTTTCACGTGAACTATCAGTGCAACCAGCAGGATCATGTAGGCGCTGCGAACACGTGTGATATTACAACAGGCAGTTACGAGCAAAATGCATAACGCGTACTTTCATAGTGAGCGAAGTTGCAGTCTAGGGCCGCTCCATAGCTCAAGCGGTTAGTCGCTGTCTTCCCACCGCGGCGGCCCGGGTTCGATCCCGGGTCTGTTCAAGTGGGATTGGTGGTGGACACAGTGGCGCTGGGGCAGGTTTTCTCCGAGTACTTCAGTTTCCCCTTCCAATCTTCATTGCACCAATTGCTCCTCAATCACCCTCACCTATCATCAGGTGCTGGTACAATAGGCCAGAAGTGGCCGCAGTGCAAGGGACTTAGTCCCACCCCACTATCAATAAAGAAAGTTGCAGTCTATATGTCTATATGTGCAGTATTATCTTTATTGCTGTTTATTTTTGCGAGCAAATTTGTATATGTAGACTCTACCGATGTAAAATTTTGTCGAATATAAACTGAAGGTTTCGCGCCGTCGCCATGTCCGTAATTTTATACTTACAAACCATTCACAGTGTGTAGTTATGTTTACGGACTGGTTTCTGCAAAATTTCACTTTTCTAGCTTCACGGTGTTATTAGTTTGCGACTTCACACCGAACCGTAACGAATTCTTTCACTCAGTCGCTATCTGTTACTTTGCATTGCACAAAAAGAAACATCAGCAGAGGTCACATATGTTGCTACTGCCCTATTATCTGACGTCATTAGACGAATGTAAAGATGAGGTTTGCGGGGAATTTAGCACGAATAGACAGAAGGAAAGAGACCACTGGGAAGCCCAATGCATAGGTGGATGGACAGTACTAAAATGGATCTTAGAGAGATAGAATGGGATGGTATGGAAGGCTCAGGATAGGGGCCAGTGGATAGCTCTTGTGAACACGGTAATGAACATTCGAGTTCCATAAAACACTTGGAAATTCTTCAGTAGCTGCAGAATTTGCCGCTCCTTAAGAAGGGCTCAGCTCCATGAATAAGTCAATAAGTAAATTCTTCCTCCCATTGTCACTGAAGCCGCTGTTGTCATTTCCGCTAGTCCGCAATTCCAAGTGGCAGCGCAAGTCGGAGAAAGTAATTCACTTATTTTTCTTCCGTTTTTTTTCTTTAGTACTCTGACTTGGTATATTTATGATACATTCACAACTTGAGAAGCACACCTATATTTGGCAACCAACAGTAGCCTCACTAGACGTGGGTACTACCACGTTTAATGTGGGGGAAGTTGTACTTCATTTTGAAGAACACTAACTGAGAGCCTACTGGCCGCGCCATAGCTCAAGAGGTTAGTCGCTGGCTTCCCACCGCGGCGGCCCGAGTTCGATCCAGGGTCTGGTCAAGTGGGATTTGTGGTGTACAAAGTGACGCTGGGGCGGGATTTCTCCGAGTACTTCGGTTTCCCTGCCAATCTTCATTCCACCAAATTCTCTACCATCATAATTACCCGGAGCAGGTACAATACGTCAATCAGTGGCCGCCGTGCCGAGTGGACCAAGCTGGACTCCCCCCCCCCAGTAAGCGAATTTAAAAAGTTTTATATTCTACCTTACAGCTTGATCATGGAGAAAATGTAGATTTTTTTGACACAGAAACATGCGTAAGCCCTACACTTCCCAATAAATATTACGCGTGAATATAATGCCACTCAGAAGGCATATAAATATTAATATTTACTTAATCTAATTCAGTAGGACACCAATTCGTCGTGGGAAACCAACAGTTGATCTTCTAGTCGGGAACGTTTCCACCATTTCCGAAACCATAAGCCTCATTACCATGTTCTGAAGAGCCCGTCGTTGTACCTTATCCTGAGTCGTCCTCACACCCTTACACGTATATTCAAGCGCATGTTAATATTTTGCTCCCACTCATAGCTAGATTTTCCAAGTGATGTATCACCTTCTAGTTTTCCGATTGGTCAGCCATGTGACCTGTACCTACAGAAGACAATATAATACAGAATAACGTGAACACATAGGCATGCCTGTAGCGAGCTGAAATAAAAAATTCTGCATCTTTATAATTATGAAATTATGTAAGGCTGTTCAGTCCTTGTGACCTTGGACGGGTATCAGCCCTTCGCAAGGCGGCTACCTACGCACAGAGCAAACGTACATAGACATCCATGCCTCGAGTGGGTTTCAAATCCACGATCCCAGTGTTCGAGCGGGCGAAGACAGCGGCCACTATTATGGGCATAATTATCAAACACAGTTGATTAATTATAATTTTTATTGTATTAAAATATATTTCCTCCTGGCGCCTTGTCAAAAATGCGTCTTAGTGTCTTGTCTTTGTTTCCGTCGTCCTTGTGTTGTTGATTGATGGAAGGTTATTTGTTTTTTCGTTCTTTCTTTCTGTAAGGACTATGTAACGGCATTGACCATAGTTGATGTATAGCGCCGAACGGGACAATGATTCATTAGGAATAATTAAACAGCGAGCAACAGTATATTTCATACCTCTAGCGGAGACGGTGTGAACCATCAGTATCTGACTATGGATCGATGAACCACTCGAATAGTTCACTGTGGTGTCGCATGTTGCCGCCACCAGTCATTCTGAAATACGTTGCGCCTGCTAAGGCTAATCCTGTGGCATGGCTGTTTGTCATCACAATTGCGATGACTGAATGGAAGGTGAACTCTTGGAAATTCAGATATGTCCATTAATAGTGGATGGATCTGCAGAATGTAATGTTACACGTGGTACAGTCATTAAGTTCGTGGAATGTTGTTTTATCCCATTATATTACAAGGTATTCACATATTCATATCGGCCCCCAAAATAGTTGCCGTTGGCCGCTAAGCTAGTCTGCCAATATTGATATAGCTGTCGAAAACATTGCTGAAACATATTGGCAGTAAATTCCCGTACGACACTTTGCGGTCATTCCACGAACTTACTGACTGTGGCAGTATATCGTAAAGCATAAATCGTAGGCAGTATGCCTAACTACGACGGTGGAGTGGAGGGACTGAAAAAATAATACATTAAATACCAATAATGATTGTTCTCAAATCCTTTTCTCACTCTTTCGCTTTTCATAAGCCATTTCCTCTTCTGTTGAACTGTAGAAGATCACAGAGCTTTAAATTAATGCCAATCATGGTTTTGTGCTCTTCCAGGGTTTATTCGGAGGGCGAGGAAAGTCAACTAGAAAAATTTCTTACAAACTTACATTTAACTCATTTCAGAATATTTTTTCCTGCATCTTCCATTGTATTCAAGATGGAATACACTTTTAAAACAATTTTAGTATTTAGTAATATAGGCATTAGTGTTTTGTATATTTCCTTTTTTCTATTTAACATTTTTTTTTCCTTGGCACTACAGCCCAAGTGGGCCTAGGCCTACCTCCATGAACTTCTTACACATTCGGTAGGACTCCTTGGGCGGGTGATCAGCTCGTCGGAAGGCCTCTACCTGTACACACACCGAAAAACGCACACACACAAACTAAACATCCATGCCCTGAGTGGGATTCGAACGCACGATACCGGTTTCCAAGCGAGCGAAGACAGTACATGCCTTAGACCGCTCGGCTACCGTGACCGGCTTCTATTTAACATATTTTATACAAATTCAGGTCACAGATTCCTGGCTTACGCACCCCATCCCCTGCTCATCCATGATGACAGAGATTGCGCCGTCTAAGGCACATGCAGTCTTCATTCAAACTTCAAGATCGCATGTTTGAATCCCTGTATCAGAGATTCTTTAGTGCATTCGCTAAGAAGAATTGCGAAATTGCGCCGTTTGCTTCATCTTGTCTTCGTCGTTTCTTAATTTTAAATGTTTTAAATACTCATAATTCAGAATATGCATTCCTCACTCATACTGTGATAGTTCACTGTTTCTCAGAATCGCTTAATATTAACAAATACCTGCTCCCCCCCCCCTACAGAAACTTCATCACACACCGACTGTTCGCGCTCTTGGCAAGCAAGTGTGACTAGTGCTGACTTGTACACATCTCAGTTTCCTTCAGGTTTCCTGAAAACCCTACATATCCGCGACGTTCAGTGGTACTACCTTCTCTTATTGCGTTCAGTCTAGCTTCATGTGAAGCCACTGTTATAATTGACCGGTACACACAAATCATCTTTTGGATATGACTGCTATTGCTAAAGTTCACTAAAAATCCGTTTGAGTATTTTGAGACATGCAGAGAGACCGACACGTTCATCCCATTAAATGTTGTCTCCGTCACCTTGTGCGTAAAGCGCACGGACGGAAGTAGACAGAACATAAATATTTCTCCCAAGTCTGTTCGATTGTATACTTGGTCTCCTGTGGTGTGAGTATTAAGGGATATTTCCCTAGGAATTGAGCGGACGTGACTTGACTCCAAGCTCTCATCCTCCCATCCTAATTAATGCATAGATTTAAGAATGTATATGCTATATGCTTACCTCCACTTCTCCATACTTCTTCATGGATGGTTTACGTGTTAGCACCGGCACAACTTTGCCTTGTGGTTGTGTAGAACGTTTGTATCTCACAGCCATCCCCCGGTTTAATTTGTCCACATAAAAGTAACACTTACTTAGGCTGTGTTGTTTAATTAGTGCTTCATCTTTCACCTCATCCGAGTTGTCGAAGGAAGACGTAACTTCATCCCCGTGGATGAGCCTTACATTATATGGTTTAGCTGAAAGTTTGTGGAAAGTAGTTTGCAGCAGTTTACTACATCATGTCCTCATTACACAGAGACCCATGACGTATCTCTTGAACTTCGCTGTCTGTGGTATCCCGACATAACCACGCTCTCCACTTGCATTATGCAAATGACGCCTCGACTGTGCTGTCGCGAGTTCCCGGAGCCATACTCAGAATCGCACTGCATTGCGTTCTGATGTGAACATACTTCACATATTTATAGGTCACACGTTAAACAGCAACTGTATCCTAAGTCTGCTGACGAGATATGTATTCACAAATTATGATTTTTACATTAATATTTTCTAACTTAATACCGAGATAGATGAGCTACTATAGTGACAAGACTAAAGTCTGGACGTCTGAATTCGATTCTTGCCTGGGCCAGGGATTTCATATTCGCTGCCACATTCAGGGCGGCTCTATCCGATGGGTACCGGGGACTCTTAGGCGGAAGACTGAAGGAAGATTCTTTCGTTTGTCTGTAACGTCTTTAATGTATTTTCATAGTTCCTTTATGCCAGTTACTAGAAATAAAGAGACCACTAGGAAGACCAAGACGTAGGTGGGTGGACAATTTTAAATTGGATCTTAGAGAGATAGAATGGGGTGGTATCGACTGGATTGATCTGGCTTACGTCATGGACCAGTGGAGGGCTCTTGTGAACACGGTATTGTATCATTGGATTTCATGAAATGCTGGGAAGTTCTTGAGTAGCTGCTGAATTGGCGGCGTCTCAAGAAGGGCTCAGTTCCATGAAGTTTGTTACTTATGCCTATTAATACCAAAGATATGTCCTTATGTTCTCAGTTGTATGACGAGGGATAACTCCCTTTGCGAAAGAGATGGGCCTACATCAATCCGTCTTTATGCATACGTCATCTACTCTTGCACCCGTTTCTGGGTTTTAATTAAACTTTGTGTGAAATGTATTTAGATACCTCAGTGATGCAATTTAAATCAGGGAGATGCGTATTATCCTATCGAAATTGGCATCTTCTTTTAAGAGGAGGCAATTTTATGGTCTGCACCTGCTTGAAGCCTAAGACGGCCCATACACGTACGAGTCTGGTTCGCGAGTCCCGCTCGGCGAGTAGCCGGTCTCGGATTAATTTCACCACACACGGACGAGTTTGGCTCATTGGAACCCGAGCCGAGTCGAACTCGCGAGCCAGACTCGTACGTGTGTGGACCCCCTAAGAATATTTGGATTGAAAAAAATTATAAATTCCCGTCACACATTTCATAATTTGCTGTACTTTAGGAACTGAAGGAAAGGAGAGTGATATCAAGAAAATGACTTACATGGAAATTCTTGCCGATTAATCCTTCTGGAATATATTTGACGATTCTCTTATGAATGAAAGTTTATTTTGAAGTAACTCAGAAAAGTATAACTACATATGTTTGTGACTCAAACTATCGGTGGCTATGTACATATCAATTGTTTTCTGACGATCATCTATTGCCATTCGCTTGGGGGATGGGGGGGGGGTGGAGACCAATTGGGTTCACTCGGCACGGCGGCCACTAATTGGCCTATTGTACCTGCCCCGTGTGATTATTATGATGGAAAATTTGGTGGAATGAAGACTGGCAGGGGAAACCAAAGTACTCGGAGAAAACCCGCCCTAGCGCCACTTTGTCAACCACAAATCCCACTTAACCAGACCCGGGATCGAACCCGGTGGGAAGCCAGCGACTAACCGCTTCAGCTGTGGCGCGGCCTGTATGTATGGCCATAGTACACCTAGAAGCTTTAGTCCCTGAGAAGATGCATAATGAACATGCTCATGAGAATACAGTTCACTGTACATGACACCGAGTTTGTTCACACAGTCTCTATTCAGAATTAAAACGTCATCAGTGTAGTTAAAATGGATACTGTTAGTCTTATGAGTAATGGATATCACGTGAATTTTCTGTAATGTTGAATCCCATGTAATTTTAGAAGATCCGCTTTTCTCCGCAGCAATACCTGCATTAACGCAAATAGTGCGAAGTTACCATTGTGCTTTAGGGTGTTAAAAGAGAACGCATTTCCTGTCCTGCGAGGAAGGCAATGGGCCTATCTGGCGTGCTTATTGATTCCTGCCTGCCAGGAGTCCACTGTCATTTTATTTGTTTCTGTAAAGAAGGTAGATGTGTTTAATTTAGAACATTTTCATGAAGTAGGATCTGATGTTCTCACATCGGTGGTTATGACAAGTTCTGCCTTATGGTATTTACTCGTAATTGCCTGTGCTTTGTTGAAAATCAGCCTAGGTTGACTTAATAGCGGCCTACACGGCATTATATCTCAGAAAATAAACTTCAATTTTTTATTATTATTTCCGGCTAATGTCATTTTGCCAAATACACTATGCAGCAATGTACCCATAAAACATCAGCTTGCAGATGTCTGTTTTTTTTAGCAACAAATCCTTGGCTGACTTTCCATTGATGAAAGAAACAAAACATGTTGGTACTTTTTCCGTCTTAGACCAGCAGCTCAATCTACATACAGAGTACTTTTTGGTGGAGTGACAAACAGCGACTGAAAAGTTGGTGATTGTGGAAGGTAATGACGTCATACAAAATTCATGCAAATTAAGAGCGGATACAGTCTTGTAAGGCGTAGTTGAACCGCCCCAGTCACGAGAGATGCGCTTTCTAAAGTTCAAGTGCAAAGGAAGAAGTAGAGAGCCTCCTTGCGATCGTCCTCACAGTTTCGTAGGCCCTATGCTTCACAACCCCCCCCCTCCACATCATCAACTTTTACTCACGAGTAATTCATTCACAGATGTTACGAAGTACACGAAAAAGGTACGAAAAACAAAAGGAGTCATAAAAAAGTTTAAAGTCGAACAATTTCGAAAGTATGTAGTTCGTAAATCTGTTTGTTTTATTCGCATGAAATCTATCAAATGACTTGTACTGTTACCTGTTGTATGTATCATCTTGCCGATTAGAAAGTAAAATTGTGGACTAAATATTACGGGCCGGTCACGGTAGCCGAGCGGTCTAAGTCATGTACTGTCTTCGCTCGTTTTGAAACCGGGATCGTGGGTTCTAATCCCAGTCAGGGCATGGATGTTTAGTTTGTGTGTGTGCGTTTTGCTGTGTTTCTGTACAGATAGAGGCCTTGCGACGAGCTGATCACCCATCCAAGGAGTCCTACCGAAGTGAACGGAGAAGTTCATGGAAGTAGGCCTAGGCCCACTGGGGCTGTAGTGCCAAGGAAAAAAAATATTAAGGAGAAAAGTTTGGACTTTCTAAGCTGAACTGATTAAATTGAAGAATTCCATATTATAATTTTGTGCATTTTCCCGTTCACTGAGACTCTGAAGCTGCTAATAACATACCCGAAGGTCTGTATAACTTTTCATAAGTTACTGCCTTTTTACGATGAGGGTTTATTAAGCTCCTGATTAACCTCCAGAAGCTGAAGGACCAACCACGTCTTATTATTAAATATATTTGCATTTGGCATCCATATCTGAAATTGACGCCTCCATCCGCAACCCGTGGACCGAACCTTTTGTGATCGCAGTAATGAACCTTCGGCTTTCTTAACCGATGCAGAAGTCGTTGATTAAGTGAGTGTCTGTTAGCTTCCCAAGAAGAACTCTGCTGGATGGGGTTGATTAGTTTAAATTCCAAATAACTGAATTATATTTTTATCCGTTATTTTCTTTGGATACGAATTTGGTTCCTAATTCGAAATTATTCAAGGGAATTCGTATATCTCGACAGAATGTAGGCGTACTGCGGAGACACCTTACTCCCGAAGTTAAGTTACGCACGCGGTCTAATTACGATGCTCATATATTGCAGATTTACGCTATACGTAACTTGGCGCCTGCAAACACTCTCAAGCCGTGGGCCTGTATTTTACTTGCAGCTGTCGTGGGGTAGGAGAACAGTTATTGTTTAGCTGACGAAAATGTGTGTGGAGGATGTTATGTCCTGTGATTGAAAGTGAATATGGACTCTGAAGAACTGAAGTAAGGGGATCAGATACACCTAAGATGTCACAACCATAGAATTCTCTTCCTACATGCCTCCTACACTTGTAAGATAAGTTGTAGTTGTCCGTGTTATAGAAGTGTACATGACGATGTTACGGGAACGAGTCTGTACAGACGGACATTTTAGTAGTGTATCAGAACTGCATTGGCTAAATGAGAAAACCCTGAATGTTCACACATTAATCCTACTTAATGACTTACGTTACACCCATATCAGATTTAAAATAACTTAATGCTTTTCTATAGTCACACTATATATTTCACGCTCCTAATAGTATGCATCCTGTTATGTGTTAAAAACAAGGTAACAAAAAATGTACACAAAAGTATGCAGTCTACACAACAATATTATGTATTTAAAACACAGTAAACACTATCGTACTAACATTTGTTTTTATTGACGTTACATGTTTCGACCCTTATACCGGGTCATCACGATACCAGACTCAGTTGTTGAATTACATCTAACAATTTGCACTCAAGTACACAATATAGAGCCATATTGAAGAATTAGATGCAATTGTCAGATGTAATTCAACAACTGAGTCTGGTATCTTGATGACCCAGTATAAGGGTCGAAACATGTAGCGTCAATAAAAACAAACGTTAGAACGATAGTGTCTACTTTGTTTTAAATACCGAATATTGTTGTGTAGAGTGCCTACTTTTGTGTACATTTTATGTACTTAAAGACGCGTCCACATTACTCGTGCTCGTATGACTCGCTATGCTCGCGAGTAATTTGGACGATATGGCAAGTCAACAGACAAGCAAATGTTAAATTTTTAATTTAGAAACTATAGCCAATAAATTAAAATACGACTAAAGCCTATACACACTACGAGTAAATATACGGATCCTCACGCGCCGAAGCCTGGCGAGCAACTGAAGTAGTGTGGACGAAGATTTACGAACACAAATAAAGGCCAGACGAGTCTCCCGACGAACACAAGCCTGGCGAGCACGAGCACGAGCACGAGCAGGACTAATGTGGACGCGCCTTTACAGATCGGTGCCTGGTAAATATGGATATTTTGTCTCCAAAAATATCTGCTCTTCAAATGAGTCCCAAGAAACAACATGACGATTTTCTTGAAAACGATTGAAACGACTTAGAGCAAATTTGAATAATTCATGGAGACCACCCCTTCAAATAGAACTGTATAGGTTGTATTGTCAGGAACTTACGGTATGCGCGCCAGACCGCCAACTTGCTACGAATCTCGTGCATGTCCCAGATTGTATAATGAGCGACCAACAATGGTCTACAGAACAACAATCGAGAATTTTTCTAAGGTCAGAGTATTTTCCCTAGTTTTCTGCAGTTGTAGGAGTGGGGTTCGAGTCCTATAGTGCTAAAACCTTCAGTAGGCCTAGTGTACAAACCCCCTTTGAGGAGACGATAAATATGGAATATTCGTGCAGGGTTTTTATTGCTTTTATCGTCACAGTGCGGACCATGCTTCATGTTGCTGTTATGGTTATACAGGTTACTTTATTTTGAAAGTGGCATTGGTGTCGTAACATCCTCAAAAATTTTTGAATCCGTCATGTCCTTACTTTCGTTTGTAGAAATAAGAAGTTCCTTTCAGCTGCTACCTTGACATACCATAACAAAATCTATCAGTTGGCCTGCCGACTTGAAACCAATGGACGGACTGAGAAACAAGACATTTGATATGTATCCGTCATTTGTAGGAATACCATGCTAGAACCGTATAAAACAAAATGCAGATCCTGAAGAACAGATCTGGCACGCATGGACGAAATATTAAATTAGTTCTCTCTCCTGTTGATTCTCTCCGGACGCGCCTGCAGTATGGCACAACTATTGATTCAGCCGTACGTTAAAGGAATTGTTCCTACCATTTTTCACTCGCACGCTGTTCCCTCTAACTACTGTACCGTGGTGTGAAATATTCATAATTTTCGGACCGTTTTGAAAGATTACGTGTTAAATTATGTGGGCTTATAGAAAAGTTTCACTCCTTGCGGATTTCAAACTTAGAATGAAATATTATTGTCGATAAGTTTGACCCAATTTTAATATAAGAACCTGCTTTTGTGGCCGAAGTTTAAACTCAGACGGGAAACTTGCGTATATTGAAGTAAAAATTAAAGTCCATTGGACTAAAAATATAGTTTTAATAGGTGTTCTTCAGTTTGCTTACGCTGTACATTCTGTCTGCGACCTCTTCAGTGGTAAATGCAAGTGTTGTTTATTTCAGTGTTCTTCCTCTAATAACATATATAGGTTTACTGTAATCAGTTGATATTAATTAACTAGTGGAATGCCAATTGACAACCAATGGACATTCTCTTTTTGTTAATGACTCTTCCAGCCCATTCATGACCCAGGCCTCCTATTCAATTCCGTAATCATTTTTCACATACGGTAGCACTCCTTGGACGAGCGAACAGCCCCTCAAAAGAGCACTACATAAATATAGGACAGCACAAACAGAATAAACGCATGCAAACACCAAACATTCATACCTTGAGTGGGATTCGAACTCACGATCCCAGCGTACGAACTAGTGACGGAAGTTCATGCCTTAGACCGCTCGGCTACCGTGACCGGCATAAGTTCTCTTTACTTGGTTATATTAAATATGTAATTAGTCTTTTTATGTTCTTTACAGTTTAATTATAACTTTAAATTTAAAGGCCAAGGAGAAGGTGAAACCCCAGTAGTTCCTGTACACATGTGATAGACATGAATTATTTAACAATTGTACTGTTGAGGCTCCCCCTTGCGTACATACATAGGCTACATTCAGGGAATCTTCTGTAAAGAACTAATTTATTTGTGTGATATTCATATAAACAAAGTTAAGGTATTCCACAAAGCCAATTAAGGCAGGACACCGATCCAGTATAAAGCAGCATGTGTAGTTATAAATTTACGTGTTTTAATATACACAGGAGACAAGAAAACAGAAGATCTAAGCTCAGAGGTAGCAGGCGCTCTCCGAAAGTAATCTGCTCTTCTTCGAGAATATAATTGGAGTTGGTGTATTAACGTTAAAAAAATACGTATTTGAACTGTACCACGTTTTCAAGGAATGTTTTCCGGTCTAGAAAACTGAAATTAACGGCCGTAGGGATTTGTTGCACGGACCACGCGACACCCTCTACCCGCTAAAGTTGACACTGACTTCGCCGACAAGCGGCGGTCGCTCGGTCGGTATAGTTAGCTAGCGGACTCAAACCACGGAATCTTTTGTTTTTATTAGCCAGTTTTTCTTTCGTGATAGTAATGTAGGATTATGAGATCACCATGTTTTCTGTTTGTGCACGTCTGTTTGTTTCTCATTTACAGTTTTGAACCGCTTTATCGAGTTTTGTTAGACTTTTTATGAACATCGTGCCAATGAAAGTCACCAACACTTTACATTTTAATTACCTGCGACCAGTAACACTGCGACGGACCTCAAAAACTTAACTAGTGGATAAACTTTACCGACACATAATTTAGGTTTCCCATGGGAACTATGATGAGAGATCTTCGAAAAACATGCAAGATTCATATTTATTTTTGTAGAATGTAAATCCGTTCGAAAATTATCTTAAGCATTTATGTTGTTGACGATAACTTAGTCTCTTCAAATAAGCATGTTAAAACTGCCACAAATATAGTTCGTGGACATAACTACATACTCTGTGTGAAATGCTGTCTGCCAGTGAATGGTTATAAATATAACTTTGAGCTATATCCGACAAATTAAACGTAGACGAAATCTCATATACTTATCAGTAAGTTTTTCACAAAAGTAAAAGAGCATTAACTATAACAGTGTGTAACGGTAATGTATAATAGGAAAGTAAGCTTTATGAGTTATTCTTGGAACTTCTTGTTATTTATTGTGTTTATGTTTCTCCTTACTAAGTACTGTAATCAGTTTACATTAAAAGTGTATTGTCCTATTCAATTTCAGTTTCGCAGCCGTTATGTTCTTGGCAAAGTGATCATACATGGTTCATTCTTATATCTTCAGAAACATCACTTGCAAGGACATGGAAACATGAGCAGTATGATAATATCGCATTATCCTCTGAGTGCCTCAGTCTGCTTATTTCTAGGTCTGAATAGGGGGAATACTTTCATTGTACACTGAAATTTAATTATACGAACTTAGCTGTAGTGCTCCATGTATATTAGCAAAGAAATTTATTATTTTACCAACTGCAATTTATGACATTCCTCTTGACGTTTAATAGTTGGTTGAGGCACTATGATACAAGCCGGAAAGTCGCGGGTTCAATTTCCGATGAGGTAGATTTTTTTCATTTTACCTAATCCTTCCAGCCGCATTATGACCCTGGGGTGGATTCAGCCTCTAACAGAAATGAGTACCAGGAATTAATTAAATAATTTTCCTGGTGAGTAAAGCGCGGCCGGCGCGTAAGGCTAACAACCTTACCGCCATCTTTGAGCCGATTGTCTAGGAAATGTGGGACCCTCAACGTTTCACAACCCTATGGGCCTTCACGGCCTGGTACAGGGATAGCTAGGAAGCCCAACAGTATAACACACGCAGTCGCAGGAGCACGACACAACAAAAGCACAACACACAAGATAGTGAAGGAGTGCTCCAACAAAGGAGAATGGGCGTGACTGACGTAGTGAGGGGCGACGTAGCGATGTGGTATCCTGAACAATTTTAATATTTTTAACGTTTGACAATGTATATGATAGATACATATTTTAGTTATTTTAATGTGTGAACATGGCATGCAATGAACTGGTTTGACGTGGATAAGTAAGCACCTGAAGATGGCATTATTATGCCGAAACATGTAGTGCGAGGGAGAGAAGGAGATAAATGAGTGTATGCACTGCAAGACGGATTAAATAAATCATGGACTTAAATCAGTGCAACAGGACGCTAAAATATAACATTAGTAGCGTGTTGAGTTCGAATCTTGTCAGTCACGTGTGTAGCTCAATCCCACTTCTGACACCAATTGTCACGTGTCTGAGTACGGAACTTGTCGGTCACGTGTGTAAGTTCTAATCCCTTCCCCCCAGGTTTTCACTTTCTTGGCTCGCATGGCGGCCATTTCCTCTCGCCATGCTTTCAGGTCGGCCATCAGCTTCAGCGAAAAACAGTGAGTCTCGGAATAGTCTTCGAAGAAGAGAGTCGCGGAACAGCCATCGGAGAAGAAGCTTCGGAATATCCGTCTGGGTCCAGTATCGCCGGAATATTGTAAGCAGTGATTGTGACACTGCAAGTGAAAATGCCTGTAAAGCGTGTGTAAGTGAGCGAAAGGAATAAATTCGCTATATTGGGACAACGGCGTGAACTTATTTGTAGCGTGACACACAAACACGCTACATTGGTGTCAGAAGTGGGATTAGAACTTACACACGTGACCGACAAGTTCCGTACTCAGACACGTGACAATTGGTGTCAGAAGTGGGATTGAGCTATATATGTTCTATATAGAAAGAAATATACTCAATTTTGTGGCAAAAGCCTATCTCATATCATTGGTAGCTGAACGATGACACCGCAGAATCTCGAGTTAGTTTTAACGGTTGTCTGTAGATGACAGTGAAGAACTCTAACAAGCTGTGGAACACATGTTTACTTTCTTTGTGTTGTTGCAGGGTGTAAGGTACAGATGTCAAATGATTAATTAGGTCTCCCCTTTCTTACATTTTGCAACAATCTGTAAAGTACAAGCGAAGTTGCTATGGACCTTATACACGTATGTTACAAACTACTCACATCGCACCGCTTCATTCGTATGGTCGGTAAAGGTAAAGCTATCCCCGTACCAGCCCATAAAGGCCCATATGGTTGTGAGAGGTTGAGGCTCCCACATCTTCTAGACAATCGACTCATAGATGACGGTGAGGTTGTCAGCCTTACACACCTGCCGCCCTTTACCCTCCAGGAAGATCCCTGGTACTCATTTCTGTTAGAGGCTGAGTTGACCCAGAGCCATAGTGTGCTTGGAAGGATTATGTAAATTGAAAAATATCCACCTCATCGGGAGTCGAACCCGCGACCATCCGGCTTGTAGCATAGTGCCTCCAATATTAATGCATTGTATGACGACCGAGCCGGTCACGGTAGCCGAGCGGTCTAAGGCATGCACTGTCTTCACTCGCTCGGAAGCCGGGATCATGGGTTCGAATCCCATTCAGGGCATGGATGTTTGTGTGCGTTTTTCTGTGTTTGTCTACAGGTAGAGGCCTTGCGACGAGCTGATCACTCGCCCAAGGAGTCCTACCAAATGTGTAAGATCTAGTAAACCGAAGTGAAACGGAGAGTTTCATGGAGGTAGACCTAGGCCCAAATTGGGGCTGTAGCGCCACAGAAAAAAAATGACCGAAGCTCTCTGAAATTACTTTAATTACATGTCCAAAATCAGGCATGAATCTCTGGAAGTCGGAGGCTCATTTCGTTATACAGCCTCGTATTAGTACCTAACGTTCTGATTAACGTTTATTTTATTTATGCCGGACATGGATTCGAGGAAGGTTTAATCTGTTGTTAATTGCTATTAAGTGGTTTAGTGTATGTGAGTTATGGTTGCAGCATGACGTTCTTGTATCAGTAACAAGCGTATTGTATTACAGCAGGTTACTGCCCGGAGGCAGGATCGTTATGATCTATCGCTGGATGAAACGTTTGGGTAAATGTTTCATTGTCTGGTGGGTAATACTACTGTTCCTTGCACTCACACTGAACCAAGCAAGTCCATTTTCCCTTCAACATTTACAGAGAGTTTCATGTTGACTGTATTCAGAAAGAAAAATTACTCTGTGTCCTTGAAGCGAAATCCTACCTGTATTTACGCGGCAAATAAATTTTTCGGTTGTTCATAGGTTGTTTTCTACTGACCGGAGTTTTTCCAGTGATTGAGACTTGCTCTTTCTAACGGGCTCAACTGACTAGGTTTATCCTTCCCTACCCACCTGTAGACGGAGACAGATCCAGTCTCCGAAACGTCGTGGTTTTTTGTCATTTACGTACGAGACAATGGATGAAGTCCAAAAGAAGCCAAAAGAATTACAAATAAAACTATGTATTAAGTAAAAAGTGAAGCTATCCCTGTACCAGGCCGTGAAGGCCCATAGGGTTGTGAGACGTTGAGGGTCCCACATTTTGTAGACAATCGGCTGAAATATGGCAATAAGGTTGTCAGCCTTAAGCGCCGGCCACGCTTTACTTCCCAGGAAAATTATTTAATTAATTCCTGGTATCATTTCTGTTAGAGACTGAGTCACCCTCAGGGTCATAGTGCGGCTGGAAGGATTAGGTCAATTAAAAGATCCAAATGACCTCATCGGGACTTGAACACGCGACCTTCCGGCTTATGCTCTAAATTTTATTTCATTTGATTTTCTCCAAATATGTTTACTCTTTTGTTTCTGCAGACATTTTGGGGTATTCAGTATAACATTTCATAGCCGAAGGCGAAGGTAAAGTCGTTCTGTGCTTAATTGGTTAAGCATAGTGCCGTGAAGCCATGTGGGAGAGCGGTCACATACGTTACTTCCACTTTTCTTGACCTTGGCACTAGATAGAGGTGAGTGGTCAGTTACACGCCTCTGCCACTCTAACCCCGGGGAAATACCCCTGGAACCCATTGGATTGGAGGCTGGATGGACCCCAGGCTCGGTCTGGACGCTGTGGAGAACAGAAAAATCTTGCACTGCCTGGAATGGAACCCGGACTGTCCACCCCGTAGCCAGTCGCTATACCGACTGAGCTGTTCCGAGTGCCTTTCACAACCTAAGTTTGTTCACGTTTTGCGGCTATTTTTTCATCGGATGCTTCAAGTTCTTAATTTTTATGTACTACTGCTACATAACCTTTTTTTTAAAAAATGTTTTCCTTTCGTTAGCACTAATGCAATGGCCCTTGATATTTCAACGCAGAATCTTACTTGAACGTTTTCTCCGGATCTGCATTATCTATGAGCACAAACAAAGAAACATCACACGCAGATATGTATCAAACTGGCGTGTGCATATAAACCGTGAAAGTATATAGGTCAGTACAAGTCGTCGAGTGGTGCGTAGGGACCTCTTGACTATGCCGGCCGTCACACAGCGGTTATTGTGCGCGCAAACAAACAAACAAACAAACAAGCAAATAAACACACGTATGTAAGATTTCACGTTAAATTCACTTTTATAAAGTGCTATTTTTCTTAATTATACTGTGTTATCAGTATGCTTTCCCTTTTTTGTTGTGCCCCATTGTTTCATAGAAAATAGTAAGTCTTTCCTTTTAAGAAATAGAACTACTTAACAACCTCAGCTCTAGGCCTCTTTATAGACCGGTTTTTTATCGCTAGTGGGGTGGGACTAAGTCCCTTGCACTGCGGCCACCTGTGCACTATTGTACGAGCCCCAGATGATAGGTGAGGATGATTGTGGAGCAATTGGTGAAGTGAAGATTGGCAGGGGAAACCGAAGTACTCGGAGAAAACCTGTCCCAGCGCCACTTTGTCCACCACAAATCCCACTTGACCAGACCCGGGAAGTATGAGTACATTGCCTTAACTAAGCGGCATTTGTTGCCTTATATGTAAAAGCACAGTATTTTCTGTTCTGATATACTCCGTTGTGAGATGACAATACACGTAAATATTTCATACAGCAGCAAGTTCCAGACTTTGTCAGTAAACGGGTATCCACAGCAGACCATCCTTTTACATTTTGTAGTTACTATAGGATTCTGACGATGGTGTATAACACCAACAGAATAGGTGTTTTCCTTCACCTGAGGACGGAAAC
Organism: Cryptotermes secundus; assembly: GCF_002891405.2. Taxonomy (NCBI): domain Eukaryota; kingdom Metazoa; phylum Arthropoda; class Insecta; order Blattodea; family Kalotermitidae; genus Cryptotermes; species Cryptotermes secundus. The sequence goes on along the minus strand of NW_019732857.1, from coordinate 2,281,696 downwards.
AGATCCAGTTTCCGAAACGTCGTGTTTTTATTAGTTATCTTAAAAACCAGGACGATGGATAAAGTCCGAAAACCCAATATATCAGTCTTTTACATTTTCTTCAAAAACTTTTGGAAACAAGCCATATGTACCCATTCTACCTTATCACTGGCATTCTTGAGTTCCAAAACAGTGCTTCAAGGGAACACACGCATTGCCTTAATAGAGATATTATTAAAATTAGTTTCTGTAATGCCTGAAGCAGTAGACAGTCATTCACATGTTTCAAATGTAGCAGCGGATTTCGTACTTTTTCCAAAATTCTGAATGCTGTCACAATCATCATCCAAATTTGCCAACAGTAGAGAACAGAGCAATTCTACCTCTTTCTCCCCACTGCTGACACCGTCTTCAGCCTCTAGATGTTAGTGCATATGGCCCTGTCAAAATCTCTCTAATTCAGCTATGAATTTGTGGATGAGAGGCATCCCGTAATCCGAATACCTCATGCAGTACCCCAGAAATCGTAGGTGCTCTGTATTGAGCTGTAATGTACAGAAACGTCTTATCGAGACTGACTGCTGCTGGAATTTGGCTGTTCAGTCGGAATGCGTTTGAAGACTCAGGTTTACCCCTGTGGCATGAGTGACAGAACAAACACGGAGATTCAGGGGCGCTGCTCTTCCTTTCCTAACCGTTCTGCTTTATCCCTTCCCGATACAGATGCGGAATAGTTCTAGTAGAATCCACCAGGAAAATCACAGAACTGACTAACACGACTGATCGAACAACGAATTCATTGTTCTTTCGTGAAGTGACCCGTCCTTCGCTTGGAGCTAAATCGAAGGAGATTTCAGCAAAGCGGGGCGGTGAAAGGAAAGGATAGTGTTCGTTTCTGTCAGGCACACCGGAAAAATCTAGCGCTAGGTGGTGTTGCAAAAAAAAAGGCGACGAGTATATGAGAAGGAAGGAATACAGGAGAAAATGAAGAAGAACAAAAGTCGTGATGTTAAGATATATAATTGCGAAAGGAAGTAGTTAATCATGCGAAGAACAGTGCTTTTTCCTTTCCAGTCAAAGACAGTTACAGAAACGGTTTCCCCCGTTAGGAAGGGGTGTAACGATATCACCTGCAAGAGATTATTGACTTCTTTTCGGCCCACAAAATGCGAAATTCCTTATGAGTGCCCGTATTTCTTTCAGAATAAAATTCCAGGTATATCTTACGCTTCAAATGCATGCAATAGAATATTTAATTGTCAATTTTTCAATTTCAGGCGATTTAAATCTACTCATTATGGGATGTGGATGTGATGATACAGTTTCTTAGCTCTATAAAAGGTAGGGTCTGTAGATTTTAACGGATACTGACCATGGTGTATATTACTCAGAATTACTGGGGTTTCGAACATTGTCCATCGCCCGGTACTCTAGAAATTAGAAAATGCAACGTTTCGGAAACTGGATCTGTTTCCGTTCTCAGGTGAAGGGGGTGAAGACACCTAGAGCAATTCCGTTCTCAGGTGAAGCGGGTTGAAGACACAGAGCCATTCTGTTCTCAGGTGAAGGGAGGTGAAGACACCTAGAGCAATTCCGTTCTCAGGTGAAGGTGCGTGAAGACACCTATAGCAATTCCGTTCTCAGATGAAGGGGGTGAAGACACATAGAGCAATTCCGTTCTCAGGTGAAGGGGGGTGAAGACACCTAGAGCAATTTCGTTCTCAGGTAAATGGGGGTTGAGTCACCTAGAACAATTCCATTCTCAGTTAAAGGGGTTTGAAGACACCTAGAGCAATTCCGTTCTCAGGCGAAAAGGAGTGAAGACACCTAGAGCAATTCCTTTCTCAGGTGAAGCGGTTTGAAGACACCTAGAGCCATTCCGTTCTCAGGTGAAGGGAGGTGAAGACACCTAGAGCAATTCCGTTCTCAGGTGAAAGGGGGTGAAGACACCTAGAGCAGTTCCGTTCTCAGGTGAAAGGGGGTGAAGGCACCTAGAGCAGTTCCGTTCTCAGATGAAGGGGGGTGGAGACACCTAGAGCAATTCCGTTCTCAGGTGAAGGGGAGTGAAGACACCTAGAGCAATTCCGTTCTCAGGTGAAGAAGAGTGAAGACACCTAAAGCAAAGCTCTTCCTAAGGGACTCAACAGGATAGGTGTCTCCCACCCCATCTCCTGAGGACGGAGACAGATCCAGTTTCCGAAACGTTGCGTTTTCTCTTTTCTAGAATACCGGGCGATGGACAAAGTCCGAAACCCCAGTAATTCTGAAGTAGGGCATGTTTCCCGAACTTCAGTTTCCTCTTACATTACCATTCCTCTCATTCATATTTCTTATTGTTCGCAAAATATTGAATTTTTAAACTTCTTCAAGTAATGCATGATCTGTAGCTGTTTTATGAGTATGTTGGCTGTCTTTGTTTCATGACGTGCTAATGCATTCAAGTTTCCTGTATTACGCAAACTAATTTCTTTGAGAGAATATCTTCATTATTGCTTGTGTTTATATTCTCACCAAAGAAATTTAAAACTTTCATCGTTTTATCCTTCTAATAGAAACTGGTTCGTGCTGACCAGGAACTCTCATATTCTCCAAGCATCGGATTAATCTTGTATTAAATGATGGCCACAAAAATTCTGACTGAGGCAGCAATGTACTCCGTTTCTTTGTTGTAGGTGAGTAATGCTGTGATATGGGACTCTCAAAACCGCGGAAGCTGCAGGTGGTGCCCCCGTAAGTACATACTCAACAGTAGTGGCCATCTCAGACGGTAACAGTATCGATTTGTCTTTCATGAAACAACTGTTCACCCTATTCTTGTCCGCATCGTGACAGAATACCGCAAATTTGAACATTGCTGCGCCATTTCAGAACAGATAAAATGCCAAACTCACCTTTACGTGTTCTAAGGATATAATTTATGATTTGTCGATTATGATTCGAACCTGCCTTACCCTATAAAAGAAAGGAAACTCATTTCGTCAGTGTCTTCCCCATAAGATTCGACTATTCCGAACATGTGTAACACTTGGCGAATTATATGTCAGCCCACAAAGAAACCATCTGATGTTAAATTGTAGTTCTATCTGTCATTTTTATTCAGGCGAGCTATTCTCCGCTGATAAACTGAAATGGTGTCATGACGTTTTTCGGTATTTGCGTTATCGAGGTATATTCCGATCCCTTACTTAGACAGTGCTGTTCTGAAAGCCCGAAGCATAAATATATTTCGGATTTCTGTGAATTGAGCATGTTTAAGAGTTAAGTTGAAACTCTTTTACTTGTTTTTTCTCTTGTAACTTTTGAACGGCAGATACAATTTCGGTCAGTCTTGGCATAACTAAAATAATGAACTTAACATTATTCAGAAGTATGGACGTTGCAGCCACAGTTGTGACTTGCTGTGGCACTGCAAATATAACACGCTGTAATGTACAAACTGTTACGAGTTTTGGAGTTTTCATGACCATGAGCGTACTTCTTCCATCTTCAGAGTTCTAATTTATAGCCTGAAAATATAGGCAGTGTGCTCCACCGAAATGTTGGTCTCCTTGTAGTATAGTAGTTTGTCGATGTTTTGGTGTAACATAGCGCCTCAGTCTTCACGGCAGGAGTGCCGACCCTGAAGATTTAGGGAATATGCTCCCCCGAAATCTTGATAATCACCTTTTGGTTACATGATGACGTAATTCAGAAAACCAATCATTGCTTGTTAAAATTACTTATCTTATATTAATACCCTTTGATTTGTCTTGCATGATTGTGGTTTATGATAAACACATTGAAGGTTATGATTCCGTCAGTCTGTCTGAAATTGTGAAAGTCCATGCACCTGCCCACAAAACAGTCCTTGAGTAGGTTATAAGATAGGAGTAAAATTTAGCAAGTTATTATATACATATTGTGACGTGAAAGATTTACAAGAAAGTATATGGTGAACTCGTAACCCTAAAGAAATATTTTTTTTTTT
>NW_019732857.1:2265504-2275158 GCF_002891405.2 Cryptotermes secundus | reverse complement strand
GGGGGTGAAGACACCTAGAGCAATTCCGTTCTCAGGTGAAGCGGGTTGAAGACACAGAGCCATTCTGTTCTCAGGTGAAGGGAGGTGAAGACACCTAGAGCAATTCCGTTCTCAGGTGAAGGTGCGTGAAGACACCTATAGCAATTCCGTTCTCAGATGAAGGGGGTGAAGACACATAGAGCAATTCCGTTCTCAGGTGAAGGGGGGTGAAGACACCTAGAGCAATTTCGTTCTCAGGTAAATGGGGGTTGAGTCACCTAGAACAATTCCATTCTCAGTTAAAGGGGTTTGAAGACACCTAGAGCAATTCCGTTCTCAGGCGAAAAGGAGTGAAGACACCTAGAGCAATTCCTTTCTCAGGTGAAGCGGTTTGAAGACACCTAGAGCCATTCCGTTCTCAGGTGAAGGGAGGTGAAGACACCTAGAGCAATTCCGTTCTCAGGTGAAAGGGGGTGAAGACACCTAGAGCAGTTCCGTTCTCAGGTGAAAGGGGGTGAAGGCACCTAGAGCAGTTCCGTTCTCAGATGAAGGGGGGTGGAGACACCTAGAGCAATTCCGTTCTCAGGTGAAGGGGAGTGAAGACACCTAGAGCAATTCCGTTCTCAGGTGAAGAAGAGTGAAGACACCTAAAGCAAAGCTCTTCCTAAGGGACTCAACAGGATAGGTGTCTCCCACCCCATCTCCTGAGGACGGAGACAGATCCAGTTTCCGAAACGTTGCGTTTTCTCTTTTCTAGAATACCGGGCGATGGACAAAGTCCGAAACCCCAGTAATTCTGAAGTAGGGCATGTTTCCCGAACTTCAGTTTCCTCTTACATTACCATTCCTCTCATTCATATTTCTTATTGTTCGCAAAATATTGAATTTTTAAACTTCTTCAAGTAATGCATGATCTGTAGCTGTTTTATGAGTATGTTGGCTGTCTTTGTTTCATGACGTGCTAATGCATTCAAGTTTCCTGTATTACGCAAACTAATTTCTTTGAGAGAATATCTTCATTATTGCTTGTGTTTATATTCTCACCAAAGAAATTTAAAACTTTCATCGTTTTATCCTTCTAATAGAAACTGGTTCGTGCTGACCAGGAACTCTCATATTCTCCAAGCATCGGATTAATCTTGTATTAAATGATGGCCACAAAAATTCTGACTGAGGCAGCAATGTACTCCGTTTCTTTGTTGTAGGTGAGTAATGCTGTGATATGGGACTCTCAAAACCGCGGAAGCTGCAGGTGGTGCCCCCGTAAGTACATACTCAACAGTAGTGGCCATCTCAGACGGTAACAGTATCGATTTGTCTTTCATGAAACAACTGTTCACCCTATTCTTGTCCGCATCGTGACAGAATACCGCAAATTTGAACATTGCTGCGCCATTTCAGAACAGATAAAATGCCAAACTCACCTTTACGTGTTCTAAGGATATAATTTATGATTTGTCGATTATGATTCGAACTTGCCTTACCGTATAAAAGAAAAGAAACTCATTCCGTCAGTGTCTTCCCCATAAGATTCGACTATTCCGAACATGTGTAACACTTGGCGAATTATATGTCAGCCCACAAAGAAACCATCTGATGTTAAATTGTAGTTCTATCTGTCATTTTTATTCAGGCGAGCTATTCTCCGCTGATAAACTGAAATGGTGTCATGACGTTTTTCGGTATTTGCGTTATCGAGGTATATTCCGATCCCTTACTTAGACAGTGCTGTTCTGAAAGCCCGAAGCATAAATATATTTCGGATTTCTGTGAATTGAGCATGTTTAAGAGTTAAGTTGAAACTCTTTTACTTGTTTTTTCTCTTGTAACTTTTGAACGGCAGATACAATTTCGGTCAGTCTTGGCATAACTAAAATAATGAACTTAACATTATTCAGAAGTATGGACGTTGCAGCCACAGTTGTGACTTGCTGTGGCACTGCAAATATAACACGCTGTAATGTACAAACTGTTACGAGTTTTGGAGTTTTCATGACCATGAGCGTACTTCTTCCATCTTCAGAGTTCTAATTTATAGCCTGAAAATATAGGCAGTGTGCTCCACCGAAATGTTGGTCTCCTTGTAGTATAGTAGTTTGTCGATGTTTTGGTGTAACATAGCGCCTCAGTCTTCACGGCAGGAGTGCCGACCCTGAAGATTTAGGGAATATGCTCCCCCGAAATCTTGATAATCACCTTTTGGTTACATGATGACGTAATTCAGAAAACCAATCATTGCTTGTTAAAATTACTTATCTTATATTAATACCCTTTGATTTGTCTTGCATGATTGTGGTTTATGATAAACACATTGAAGGTTATGATTCCGTCAGTCTGTCTGAAATTGTGAAAGTCCATGCACCTGCCCACAAAACAGTCCTTGAGTAGGTTATAAGATAGGAGTAAAATTTAGCAAGTTATTATATACATATTGTGACGTGAAAGATTTACAAGAAAGTATATGGTGAACTCGTAACCCTAAAGAAATATTTTTTTTTTTCAATTTCTTCCATTCAAATCAACATGGCTTAAGCTGTACTGTTCTGTAAATCAACGAAATCACGCTTTTTCTCTCAAAAATAAAATAAAATTTATATCTAATTAAGTATGAGCCGGTCATGGTAGCCGCCCGGTCTAAGGCATGTACTGTCTTCGCTCGCCTGGAAACCGGGATCATGGGTTCGAATCCCACTCAGGGCATTGATGTTTAGTTTGTGTGTGCGTTTTTCTGTGTTTGTGTAAAGGTAGAGGCCTTGCGACGAGCTGATCACCCGCCCAAGGAGTCCTACCGAATGTGTAAGATCAAGAAAAACCGAAGTGAGCGGAGAAGTTCATGGAGGTAGGCCTAGGCCCACTGGGGTTGTAGTGCCAAGGAAAAAATTAAGTAGGATATCATATTATGAATGCAGTGCTAGGCGGTCATACACACGATTACAATATAAGCTATATTCACGTCAGTTGAAAAATGGTTTTGAATTCCTCATGGAAAGTTACTGTTGATTTAATTAATATAATGAATTGTCGAGATGAAATTAGGCATATACAAAACCTTTTGTAGGGTTAATAAAAATTCGCTTTATTATTGCCGTGTGTCTCCCATCTATGTTGAGAGTTTAGATATTGAACCTACATAGAGACAATTCACGAGAACGAAGTAGCAAGTCTAAAGAAAAAAACATTATGGCGAAACGAGCAGTTGCTAGGGGAAACTTCACTCGGCCCATTTCAGTGAGATGAACCGCCAGCAGATGCGTACTTTTACGACTGTCAATGAATCTTATTACAGATATAAAGTTTGATATAACCGGATCATGGCGGTTTATTGATGGTATGTGCTGTAACACTTTCACCGTAGGAAAGAGGAATGACTGTACTTCATACTCTGAAACTTATCGCTGGCTATATTCTATATGTCACCGTGTACGTACCTTTCTCACAGGAACGTTGCAGCATTTCGTCGGGATTTAGTACAGAACGTAGCTCAGCTGAACAGTTTCAGAGTCGGCTTATCTCATGTTCAAGTCATAAATCACACTCGACAGAAAACGTTCAGGTCAGACAAAAGAAAAGAAAGACTTTTTACTGGTGGTGGTTAGTCCCTGACTGACTCTCTAAATGTCTACTTGAACCCTCAATGTGTTCTCATGTCCAGTACCCATAGAGGTTCCTGCTTAAATTCTTTTTAATTCGCATAGTGGAGGGTGGAGTCACGGCGGCCACTGATTGGCCTATTGTACCTGACCCGGGTGATTATGATGCGGGAGAATTTGGTGGAATGAAGATTGGAAGGGGAAATCGAAGTACTCGGAGAAAACCTGCCCCAGCGCCACTTTGTCCACCACAAATCCCACTTGACTAGACCCCGGGATCGAACCCGGAATGCCGCGGTGGGAAGCCAGCGACTAACCGCTTGAGCTATGGCGCGGCCCGTGAGTTTCGTGCTTAATATTTAGTAAATAATTCCATACGGTCTGGATTACTGGGTTTTTGGACTTCGTGCATCCTGAGATAGTCTGAAAACGGGACGTTACGGAATCTGAACTTGTTTCCGTCCCCAGGTGACGGGTGGGAGACATCTACTCTGTTGTATCCGTTAGCAAGAGCTAACCTCAGTCTCTGGACTGAGGTTAGCCCTTCATAACAGACTCAACAGAGTAGATGTCTCCCATCTCCTCATCTGAGGACGGAAACAAGTTCAGATTCCGTAACGTTCCGTTTTTAGAATACTGGAGGATGGACGAAGTCCAAACACCCAGCAATTTAGAGTTTTATAAAAAAACGTGACTTTTCTTGAAGCCGGAACGTCGCGGGTTGCAGTGCCGATGAGGTGGACTTTTCAATTTACCTAATCATTCCAGCCGCACTATGGCCCTGGGATCGACTCAGCCTGTAACAGAAATGAGTACCAGGAATCTTCCTGGAGGGTAAAGGACAAACGGCGCGTAAGGCTAACAACCTCACCGCCATCTGTTAGCGGACTGTCTAGAAAATGTGGGAGCCCCGACGTCTCACAACGTTATGGGCCTTCACGGCTTCTTACAGGGATAGATTGTTTTCTTCATCTCTTTAGTCCAATTATTCTCCTCATCCTGTTGAATATACATGTATATACATATTTAAGGCTCTTTCATACACGAGTTTCGTAGAAGCAGGAAACTCTGCATTTTTTGTGAGAGGTGCTTAGTTCGAAACTTAGCCGGGACACCGGCTACCTCGATTGAGAATTTTGGTGGTTTTCTGAGTCCCTACAGGTAAATGCGGGGGTAATGTAGTACCTAGCTTGGACCGCAACCAACTCCTTGCCAATCTTTTCCAATTAATATTAAATATTGATCAGTTAATCAATCCTTCGACGCCGTACAGTCTGGATACTGAGAGCATCGTAACATAGCAGAAAATTTTGGTTGCTTCAAAGGGTCTTCTTCACAGCGCATCTGGGAGCGATCTTCGGAAAGTCTCAGATAACTTTATTCAGATACACCGAACAGTGAAGCATAGTATGTAACTATTGTGGCGTCATCTTGAATGTCAAGACCAGCATTTAATTATTTCTGGCATAGCTGTTTGCTTTAGCCTTCGGATATATGTATATTTAATATCTCATCAGTTTGTTAAATATACTTCTCTCTTGCTGTAAGCAATCTCGTTCCTATTGACCGCTATTCCTCGTCTTTACCATAACCTTAATTAATCAGCGTAAAGTCAGCAAACAGAGTGTAAAACAGTGTATGTTGCGTTGTTTCATATAGGATATATGTTCGCAGCACATTGTTCTGTGCATACCACAGGTTTATACCAAAAAATTAAGTTTCAAAGCATGAATACCTTGGTTTAATTTCTTGGAGATCATGTTCCTTCGCAGCCTAAAAGTGTGGTAGTATTTGTTTTGGCCGATCACTGTTGCTACGTGGTGTAGCCTAAGGCATGTAATTATAGTTTTAATCGATTCTTCTTCTTTTATTTTGTTGTTCCCACTTGGGGCATAGGGCACCCATGAAACGCTTCGTTTCTAAGACATGGGGTAGGACTCCTTGGACAGGAGATCAGCCATTCGCAAGCCCGCTACTTGTATTTGTCAGCACAAACACAGAATAAACACTGACAGACATTCATGTCTTGAGTGGGATTCGAACCCACGATCCCAGTGTTCGAGCGAGCGAAGACATTTCATTACTTAGTCCACGTGGCCACTGTGATCGGCGGTTACTAGAATAAACTGCCGTTACTTCCCGAAACACCATGACATTGTTGGTCTTTAAAGGGACGCAATGTGTATTCTGTGAGGTAGGAATTAAATTTGTAAATATTATTTACGAGGATTTCGGTACTCAAGAGTTAGAGAATCAGGTCTGTCTGTACAGTGACTGACTAAGGCTGGATGACCGAGGTTCTTTTTCCAGCAACGGCAGGGATATTTTCTTCCCCATGCGTTCGTGCATGCTCGGAGACCTACCCAACAATCTGCAGTGATCCCCCATTAATCTATAATAATCGGTTCTATGAAAAGCCGATTAGCGATTCGTTGGTTCACGAATCATATTTTGACATTTGCTCTGCTTTTCGTTGTAGGGCCCATAATTTCACTCTTTTTATTTTAAAAATTTACAAAATGTGAAGTAAAGATGTGGTCCATAATAAGATTGCATTACTACAATACCAGAGAGGCTGGCCAATGTGACTGAGCTCGTAAACATCGCTAGTGCACGTGCGCGAATTGGCAAACTTCGATTGAGCGGGGAACGACGATCATTTGGATATTCGGACATATTTCGGGAATGTCAATGGATCGAAACGTGGATTAGCAGGGGCTGACTGTATCCCATGGGTCCCGAGACTTCTTTCGCGAGGTCAAACAGCCGGAGCGTAAAGCTGATCACTCAACTCCATCTGAGATCAAGATATAAATATACTTGGAGCTGTACTTCCGCTGCCTCACACGTGTTCATGGGGTTGTGCGCAGGGAGAAATTTACCTTGTTATTTACTTGAGACCAGCCTAAGCGTCCTTTTATCGGATTTTTTTTCGTGCCCTGTTTGACTATTGCTACGGTAGAGCTAACGACATTAGCTTTATTGAGAAGCGTCAAGTTGGTTCTGTAGATCGCTCCGTGGCTTTCTTATGTTTACTGCAGTCGATATCAGGGAGCTGGAAAATTTACTCTGCTGTGTAAGAGCGGGGAAAATTTACACAACTTGCGGCTTTTGTTACTTTAAAAAACAATTTCTTATTATTTTATCTGAGGCAGTAATGTAATGAAAAATTTGTGCATGAGAACGGCTATGCCAAACGTTCAGGTATCTTCCTTTTTGTTTATGCCCTTAGATATCGGGTGTTCTTGTTAGTAGTAGAAGTGTTCGTGAAGAGAGTTCAGTGCACTCTACCGATATCGCTGTGAAGTAACATAAAACACAACTACGTAGAGTACTGTATTAAGACACGTCCACATTACTCGTGCTCGTGCTCGCCAGGCTTCTGCTCGTCGGGAGACTCGTCTGGCTTTAACTTGTGCTCGTAAATCTTCGTCCACAATACTTCAGTTGCTCGCCAGGCTTCGGCGCGTGAGGATCCGTATATTTACTCGTAGTGTGTATAGGCTGTAGTCGTATTTTAATTTATTGGCTATAGTTTTTAAATTAAAATTTTAAAATTTGATTGTCTCGTGACTTGTCATATCGTCCACTAATCGCCTACTTTTCTTTGATACGACACGGAACACATAGAAAACGACGACTCCAACAATTCTTCGTTTCCGCGGGAACGTCTTTACCGAGTTGTTACCTAGCAACATTAGGGGATTACATAGGCAGACCCACAGACACTCCCTTGATAAGACGGACCGCATAGAAAATGACACGTCCAACAGTTCTTCAATTGTTGACTATATTCGTTGCCGCTGGAACGTGTTTACCGAGCCGTTGCGTAGCACAGAAAGGAGGGACGTACCTGACCTTGCAGTTGCCTTGCAGCGATAGGAGGAATGCACATAGAGACACACAGACTGATGGGAGGGGCTTATCAAGTACGCCGTTGAGATTGGCTCAGTTGCCGTGATACACATACCAAGTTTCATGAAAATGGTTCAGGTGTTCAAAAGTTGATGGGAGGGCGGATTCACAGACAACATGATCTCGTAAGCCTACTTTTATTTTTTCGAAATAAGGAAAGTAGGCTAATAAATCATAAATAAATAAACTGTGTCTGGAACTTTAATTATTTATCTCATGTCCGAGTATTTTTAGTGGCCTAATCTAGTGAAGAATGTTGGTGGTCCTGTAGAGTGCATTAGCGTTTCATTTTGCAGTCTGTGATGGTGACGTTCACTGAAACGGAAGAAATTGTCGCAATTTCTGCAATAAGGAGAACATCGATAAACCTTCGTAAAGGTAACTGAGGGTTGGATGTTCCTGATGCAGGCTAAATCTAGTGATATAGTTGATATGTAATGAAATCAGAGTGTCACGGATGTAGAGTGTGGCTTCTACTACCATTAAAAGCATTTTAATAACGTGGCATGAAAATATAATTATTAGCTTTTAAAAGTGATACTCCTTTGGAAACTACTGTGGCTGTGAACTGAGTGTGTGTAGTCGCGTTTTTTACATTTCCAGTTGTCCGTACATTTGTTCTATTGCTAAGTTTTCGTTGCTTTGCAAATGCTATTTTTTTATTCCAGTTCACTTTAAAGATATATGACATTTGTGTTCTGAGACTTCTTCCTTTCGTTCTCTGGTAAATAAGCTCATCCCACACCCCATTGTTCCAGTATTATTCAACCAATAGAGTGGGTGAAAGATTATTGATTTCAAGACAGAAGTTATCTCAAAGTTACTTTTCACTTTTATAATATTATTTGGAGCCATTGGACCTGGTATAATAACCAACAGTAGTTGAAAAAAATACAGTACTCTAAGACCACTCGACAGCGCACGGATGAGGCGGTGTCTGAGTAAACACGAAACAAGAAGAGGCATGTATTGAGAGAAAGTGAAGAAGTGAGACACATTGCGTGGCTTCCAGAACTCGACAATAAGAAGAGGGTCACACCCTTATTCCTCGCAGTTCGCCCTGATGGTGACGAGTGCAATGTACCCTGAAACGTCTGAAACTGCTTGAGGTATGACACTGCTGAACACCGGAAGCTGAGTTTACACATCAGACTCAGGCCGCGAATATCTAAGGAAAGACAAAGAGGGAAATTTTGGGAAGAATTTTTTTACACGGTGCGAAAATAAAGAATTTGACCCTATTGCTCTGTGATGGATAATTCAATTCTTACAATGACCAGGACACAAACACGTTTTTTTTATTATTATTTTAACATTATCTTCGATAAAGGGAGCCGGGAATGTCGCGCCATAGCTCAAGCGGTTAGTCGCTGGCTTCAAACAGTGGCGGCCCGGGTTCGATCCCGGGTCTGGTCAAGTGGGATTTGTGGTGGATAAAGTGGCACTGTGGCGGGTTTTCTCCGAGTACTTCGGTTTGCCCTGCTAATCGTCATTCCACCAATTGCTCCATCATCATAATCACCCGGGGCAGTCTACAACAGGCCAATCAGTGGTCGCCGTGCCGAGTGGGCCCAGTTGGACCCCACCCCCACTAAACGAATTAATTAAGGGTGCCGGGATAACTCTATCGGCATAGCGACTGGATACGGGCTGGACGACCAGGCGTCGAATTTCGAGTCCCGGTAGGGCTAAGATTTTCCTCCTTTCCACGTCGTCCAATCCACCCAGTCTCCTTAAAAATGCTACTGGGGGTAAAGCAGCCGGGACGTGAAACTGATTACTCACCTCCAACTGTCACCGAGGTCAAGAACACATGGATCTCTATATCTACTCTCCCATACGTTTTCATGCGAAATGCTTAGTTAAACACAGGGACAACTTTACCTTATTCGAGTGATGTTTTTGTTGCTTATACCAGAGACTGACGGCCGGTCTCGCACTTTTAATTCAGAAACCTCACCTCAAGGCCACCAGAGACATTAAACTGTTTAAAGCAATATATATCTTTAGACTGTAGGAGGCATTAGTCCCGGAGATGTGAGATTTGAGGTTTTCACGGGGTGACTATGAAGAAAGTAGTCTTCTGGGATTTGGCACCGTGTATATGTGGTGTTAACCGACGTTTCGGAGGTTCTCACGGTCTCTTCACCTGCGGATTTCTTATATTTTT
>NW_019732857.1:2265210-2265447 GCF_002891405.2 Cryptotermes secundus | reverse complement strand
GTGACTATGAAGAAAGTAGTCTTCTGGGATTTCGCACCGTGTATATGGGGTTAGCCGACGTTTCGGAGGTTCTCACGGTCTCTTCACCTGCGGATTTCTTATATTTTTCCTTCTACCCTGAAGATTGAGGCGATACGTTCCTCCGAAACGTCGGTTAACACCACATATACACGGTGCCAAATCCCAGAGGACTGCTTTCCTCATCAGTTTTTCTGTTGTCATATCGGGGGCCCATTC
>NW_019732857.1:2256055-2265177 GCF_002891405.2 Cryptotermes secundus | reverse complement strand
GTGGGGCCCAATGAGACTCCTACCCAGTATTGGGGCCTCTGTCCGTCGTCGGGGGAATGAAGTCGGAACGCGAGCTTCTTTACTGACTTTCATCTAATGTCGGGGTTAAGAACGGCTGGAACTTGCCACCATACCCTTTCATGGCGGGATTCATAGGTACAGCTTCTCATTTTTTAATTTAATTGTTTTTATTCGTGATTTTTAAGGTGAAGGCTCTTGAATACAGAAGTTAGCGTGCTGCATTTCAGGATGGCGGCATGTTTTCTTTCCCTTTATCATCACGGAATGTTCATCTCTCTTTATATGCGAGTTACTCTGGCCTCCCTGTGTCAGTGTAAATGAAACGTCTTCATCAGAGGAGTTGTAATCATTAACATAACAATGGAGTGTCATGTTGTGTAGCCATACAATTGCTGTGATTTATAAAAGGACACGTTATGAATGGAAATGAATTCTTCGTTTTCAGGAAAAATAAATGCTTCCTCCTTCCTTGACGAGAGATTTAAATGCGAACGATTCTGCCAGTCTGTGGAGATAAACAAAAATGTTATACCAGAGGTACAGATCGCTTTTTGGAAAGTATATAGCCGGAGAAATAGAATATAACAAATGGTATATATGTTCCTAAACTGGTCTTGAGAAAGTGCGAATAATATTTCGTTGGTCTTTAAACTAAGCAAAATGCAGCATTCGCTGCACCTCGAGACAAGTATCCACCTTATTCTCCAAAAGAAAGTACCTATTTATTCTGAGTTGTCTAGCAACAGTGTGGTATGGTTTACAAGAAGCATATTTTGACATGATGCCTGAAAGCTGGAATAGTAGATTCAGAAAAGCATCATTGCTAGGCAACGCCTCGGTGAACACGTTCCCGCCGTACATAATTTTCAAAGCAATAGAGGAAGTGTTGAGACCGGTGTTTTTTTTATCGGGTCAGACCCGAACAAATGTTGCGCTTCCTCGGAGAGACCAGCTCCTCTCTCAATGAAGAGGAGGCTTCATTTCAGAACACATAAATGGCCTTGGAACGAAAAAATTTGGTGATGATTCCCGACGGGGTCCGGAAACAAGAATGACTATTTTGCCTGAGAAACAGACTGCTAAATTGCTCTGGGCCCTCGCCAGCACACTGGTTCTTGGTTCCGAGTCCCTTGGAACTCATGATTTAATTTTACTGTCTGGCGGATCTGGGAGCCTGCAGGCCACTCTGGCTCTGACTGTACTGGCGAAAGCCAGCAGCAGTTCATCACACCGGCCGCAGCAGCCAGTCAGAGTTGTGAGACAAAAATATGGTCATGGTTCCCGTGGGGTCCGAAACCAAGAATGACTGTGCTGGCAGAGGCCAGCAACAAATTACCGGACCAGAGCAGCAACAAATGCTGGCGAAGGCCAGCAGCAAGTCATAGAATGATCAATCCCTCCACTCATCGAAGAGAAAGCTATATTTTTAAACCAGTAAATTGTATTGGGACGAGGAAAAATGTGGTCATGTGTCCCGACTGCGCGCGAAACCAAGAATGTCTGTGCTGGCGAAGACCAGCAGCAAATGGCATAGTCGGCAGTTGTCAGACCCCTCCTCTGGTCCAAGAGGAGGTACTATTTCAAAGCACGCAAGCAGTCTTCAAACGAAGAGAAGTATGGTCATGGATCCCAACGGGGTCCGAAACCAAGAATTACTGTGCTGGCGAAGGCGAGCAGCAAATTGCTAGAACCCGATAATTTATTGTCACCACTGCCAAAGGTTTCCTTTTGACACGATTCACTGTCTCCACATCCTAGCTATGTGCCCAGGCATCCTGGATTCCTTCATTTCGCTATCTAACAATATCTGGCAACCTATAAATTATGAAGTTCTGTTGTCATAATCTTTGTGCGTGCTACATTCTCTGCGTATCTCACTCATTTATTTAATTATCCTCATCGTCACTACTCATAGTTTATTATCGCATTCTACGGTAATTTTCGTCTTACAGGATAAATAAAAAATGTGACAATCTGTCGGTAGCTCGGGCTGTGAATTGGAAGGGACGTAGAAGAAATCTGTCATGGCTGAAGGCATTCATTTCCCGCATAAACCTCCAAGCTTGCATAAATATATAAATTTTATTTGAAGAAACCCTAATAAGAAAATAAATTTCAATGAACTAAATTTACTTCCATGAAAGAACGCTATCCTAAGTGTTCTTCGTGCTTTACTCTATTATGATGTTGCTTACCGGAAAGTTTCTAAGTTTCATAGAGAAGTGAACTGGATTTAATTCACTTAGCTCAAGCTGAAGTCCAAGGGTGGGTTCCGTGAAAATGGCAATGGAACATTTGGTCCTATAGAAGCAGGAAATTTGTTTGGCCTGCTCAGAAATAATCAGATTTCGAGAACACCCTTCATCATCCATCAGTTCCTGGAATTACTACAATATCACATATCATATCACAGAGCAGCTTATTTGCAGTGACCCAGAGGTTGAATTAACATGAACCGATAATCATAGCCTTAAACTCACACATTTCAAGGCGAAAGAGATAAAGGAGGAGGAGGAAGGAATTTGAAGAGAAGCAGAGAAATTGGAACAAGCAGAATAAATGAACATCGCTCTCAACCAAAAAGGAGGGACACATCACAGACACAGCACACACAGAAACGACTCCCACAGCGGACGAACCATACAATACGCGAGTTTGAATTAAGACATATAGATGAATAATCTTAACAAGTTTTAGTGTATACAAATTTTATTATAGTTGAAAAATAATGTACTTTCTAAATAATTTTATGAAAGACACAAGATGGCAAACAATGTAATAGCTTAGCGTAAATAACGAACCTGAAGATGGCACTATGTTGCCGAAACATGTAGTAAGAAGCGATATATGAAATTGAGTGCACTACAAGAAGGCCATTACATATGTATCATGGATGAATAAATGAAGAATGATAATTAGCCACAATTTAGGACTTGAGTTTTAGTGATCAATTAAGACATCTGTATGTGGATCAGAGAACACCCTGAGAATGGAGGTAGTGCGTCCTTGCGAAACGTTCGTAACTATTCATGCAGCGCTGTATCGTAAGCGAGATACCCCCAATAGGAGTATGAATTCTGACTGCCGTTGAAATCTCTGTGGAAGCCACCGACACCCTAGTCGCAATAACAGTCTAGAACCAATCCGTTGCTACGCAACGACTCAGTAATCAGGTTTCCGCGTCGACACATTCTGGTAAAGAACCCGTTGCTAGGTAGTACGTGACAACAGCAGACGTCCGTTTTTATGCAATTGATGTGTTTTCTGTGACGTCCGACCCGAAGTTTTATAAGAGGAAGATACATCGATAAGATTTATGAAGGGTGGAAATTTCCTTGACAGACTGAGCAACGACTAGATTCTGGTGTAGTACTGTACTCTATAGGGTTAGATTCCGCTAGTTAATTACTTACATAAACATATTATCGCGTGTATACTAGGTAACGCGACAAGAAAAATTGTGGGGGGGTTTCGGATTTGACGAATACGTTTATTGGACCATCACTCAGTTACACTCACCATTACAATTATTCGCCTATAACGCCCTTTTAGACGAAGCGACCTTATTGGTCCGTCTTCTCTCTGCGTTGGTTCTTCAACGTTTACACTTGCACCGCTATTCTCGGTGAAGTGTCTTGGCTCTTCGTTCTTCGAAGCTGGACTGTTATGTCCTACGCTCGGACTGAATAGAGATCACCTTGTCGAAGGGTTCGGTTTTGCTGCTGTCATGCAACTGCCTCAGACAATTCGTTACGGTGGAAACCTCACTGTTAAGTTTTAGTGTTGTTGAAGCGATTTCATAGGCAACGGGCTGCTTATATTGCGTTTCCTGGGAATTCCTAGCCGTTGACCAGCGATGGGCGTCTTATAGTCCGGCCTTCCTGGTGGCGCGTCACAATATATTTTAGTGCAGTTTTTTTGCCATGAACGATGTTTGGGAAGTGGCAAACGTCCTACACACCGATCATTTTCGATACTTAAAGGACCGGATAAGTAGGCAAGTAGGTGGCTTGTCTGCGGTGGTCTACAGGTGTAGAACACGATCGTCATCGATTGTACTGAGGTGTTGGGAATAGTCATTATCATTGTAGGTCTGCCGAGAACTAGTGTCTCCAGCCTCCAGTCCAGTGTGTTGAGGCTTCTGTGTATCTAGGCTTGAAGATGTAATTTTTACTCTTACGAGACCTCATATACTAAGCGTAACTGACTTTTACACTATGTCCCCTGGGGTATAACACTGAGTAGTTCCTTGAAGATCAACTAACGTTTCGGAGGAACGTGTATCCTCCATCTTCAGGGTTGAAGAATAAACCGAAAAAGAAACCAGCAGATCCAAGCTGAGTTTGCTAACTGCATCATGTAAGTATCTTGCATAGCTTATCCGACAAACATGAAGATGGAGGTGACATGTTCCTTCGAAATGTCGGTTCATTTTGCAACGGACTACAGAGCGTTATATAACAGAAGATAGAACTCTTCGCTTATCAACTGGTTTTCAACGTTGACTTCGGGAATAGGAGTTTAGATGCCATGATATTACCCATCTGCTGATATAGAGAGTTGCTGACTTCAGCCATTTCAGGAACCTTCATATGGGCCTGTAATTGTTTGAGCCTTTTCCCGCTTATTGAAATTATGAATAAACAGAAGCACCCACGGAAGTGTATGTCACTAGTCGGACGTTACGTCGCCTTGATGTAGGTAGAAAGAAATACAAGTTCTGCGAAGCTGCGTCGTATTCAAACAGAACCAGAAAATGTTCAAATACATAAACATTCCGCGGGATACACTTCTGCCTTCTCATATAAAATAACCGCAGTAGACCTACGAAGGTAAACGTAAAGCAATCCCTGTAACAGGCCATGGAGGCCCATAGGGTTGTGAGACGTCGAGGCTCTCGCCTTTTCTGGACAGTTAGGTCAGAGATGGCGGTGAGGTCAGCTTTACGCGCCGGTCCCCTTTTACCCCCCAGGAGGATCCCTGGTACTCATTTCTGTTAGAGGCTGAGTCGACTCCGGGGCCACAGTACGGCTGGAAGGATTAGGTAAAGTAAACATTCAGTGACTTCATTGGGAATCGAACCCGCGACCTTTCGGCTTGCAGCATAGTGCCTGAACCAACTACGTTACCGCGCGCCTCCGGTAGTAAGCCTGTATAAACGGAAATGAGTTACGGAAGTAACCAGGAACTACAGACGATAGATGAAAATCTTCATGGAATCTCACTCCCACCTTCTTTTTGTTTGGAAATTACCGGTATAAATGTAATGTCAGGAGGACGGATGTTGTCATTAAGGCTTTGTTATCCACGGACTGGAGCAACAATAGGACTAGTGGTTGCGCAAGAGGAGGTGCGAGGAGACGATTGGAAATCTTGAGGGGGGCGGGCCCAGTGGTCTCCATGGCAACGGTGTGGCGCGCGAGACCCAGAGTCAGTTTTATTGCGGGCCCGTGTGGGTAGTGTATCACGGGATTTGGCCAAGTGCAGACCGGGCACGTTATTAGGGCGATAATTTGGATACTGGACACACGTTGAACTCGACTTAATTATAATTACTCATCTCCCATCCTAATTATTAACTATACCTATTAACCGTCATAGGTGCAGCTTTAGTGTCACCGCTGTTGCAAGTTTCCTACTTCATTAGTCCAGTCATGAATCTAGTTTAATTGGGCATGAAACGTTCGCCATGGAGAGTGAAAGTAGTTAGGTTTACGTGCAACATGAATACAGATGTAACATTATACTACTAAGTAATTGAAATACTAATTTTAGATGTTCATATTATTGCAGCTGTATGCGGAATATTCTGATTGAAGCCAATAATACTTTAAAAATGCAAGAAAAATCTACAGGCTTAATGAACGCTCTGTTAACTCTGCCACAGAAACTCTTAAGTGAACCGATGATCTTGTTACGTTTCTCGAATCACAAAGAAATATCTAAGTGTAAGCTATAGCTATCTACTATTTAAACTGCATTTAAATTTAATGTTTTCTATTCGTGATGACATCAGTCAGTCCCACGAGAAGATACATGTTGTGATCCGAAACAGAAGACGTGTTAGACATAGCAGTGAAAGATGGCTGCAGGTTGTACTGACTGAAACCGTTCATCATTAAGGCCACTTCTGTTTTCTTCAAAGTCAATCCCTGTGTGAAGCCAGTCAACATGTTGTGCTACGTAAGTAGTCCATACCTCGTAGTTCTAAGAAAGAGCAAAAAGTAGCATGCTTCTCACTTTCAGCTTTAACTTGTAAAAGTATCGAAAAAGTAATGTTTATGAAGTTTAATAGTTTAAGAATTTGCTAAACCTTAAACTGAATATGAATCTCGTTAGTAAGCGTGCTTTGTGGACGGCGCATCTGCAAGGCAAACTTTTATATATATTTATTAGAAATCAGGATTAAATACAATCCTTAAGCTAATTTGCTAATTTAAACGTCCTCGTGTGCTTATTATATCGTGATGAGGGCTCCTCCAATGAGGGATCCTCTTCAACCTTCAAGTAGATCTGCTGGCCATAATTTCTTTAGCCTTCTTCGTTGTTGTTGTTCAGTGGGGGCTGCAGTAATGTATTGCTATGGTGTCCTAGTTTATCATGATGTGTTATGCTTTTCTCTTGGATGACTTCTTTGATCGTCATGTAGTGTTTGATTAGTCACATTTTTTTTCCTGTGGCGCTACAGCCCCAATTTGTGCCTAGGCCTACCTCCATGAAACTCTCCGTTTCACTTCGGTTTACTAGATCTTACACATTCGGTAGGACTCCTTGGGCGGGTGATAACCTCGTCGCAAGGCCTCTACCTGTGGACAAACACAGAAAAACGCACACAAACATCCATGCCCTGAGTGGGATTCGAACCCACGATCCCGGCTTCCGAACGAGCGAAGATAGTGCATGCCTTAGACCACTCGGCTACCGTGACCGGCTGATTAGTCACATACCAAGGTGAATTTGTGATCATCCGCAGTATTTTGGACTGTCTTCGTTGCATTATGGCTATGTTCGATTCCATAGGTCCAAATAGGCTTTATGATTGTCTTGTAAAGAAGGACTTTACTATCAAGCGATGTGCTAGATTTACTTCCAGTGATCCAATGTATGTCTTTTACTTTTAGGTCTACCTGTTTTCTTTTTTTGTTTGGCCACTTCTTTATCGCATAGAGGAATCACGTATGACAGTATTCTAAATTGACGCCTGTTTTTTGAAATGTCAACCATGTAATCGCCTTCATTGTTGTCATCAGTAACAATTACTCGGTTTGGGTTCTGTTAACCCATAGACTCCTATAGATGGTCTGACCGTCTCTTCCTTGGTCTTCCAAGACGCTTAGCTCCTCGTGCTATGTTAAAGCCTTTTCAAGTATGTGTATATATATGTATACACACATGTACGTTTTTGAAAAATGAAATACTTCAAGGTATATAAATATCCTGTATTTATAAAAAAACAAAGAAAACACTGCTGTATAAACATTTGTTTATATTTTTTTTTGTTTTTCAAACCATATATACCTTGAAGAAAGTCGTCTTCTGGGTTTTGGCGCCGTGTATTCTTCATTTTGGCTGACGTTTCGGAGGAACGTATCGCCTCCATATTCAGAGCAGGTGAATGGCTTGGAATGCAGAGAGCAGTAGCTGTAGTGATAGAAGTGAAAGGCGCTGCTTATATACAAAGTAGGCAGGGGGGTGGTTAGGGAGAACGGACCAATAGGAGCAGTGGAGAGCGATTAAGGCCATATATGGTGTTGTGTGCTAAGGGAGGGGGAGAACGGCAGGTGAATCCAGGAAACTTGAGTTCAATAGCACTAGGAAGTTGCGGTAGACAAGAAGAACCGGTTGGTTGGGGACAGGCCACCAACACCATATATGGCCTTAATCACTCTCCACTGCTCCTATTGGTCCGTTCTCCCTAACCACCCCACCTGCCTACTTCGTATATAAGCAGCGCCTTTCACTTCCTATCACTACAGCTACATTCAGCTCTGCTACAGCTACAGCTCTGCATTCCAAGCCATTCACCTGCTCTGAAGATGGAGGCGATACGTTCCTCCGAAACGTCAGCCAAAACGAAGAATACACGGCGCCAAAACCCAGTAGACGACTTTTTTCATAGTCATCACGGTGAAAACCTCTAAACTTACATATATAAGTTATTTATAGCACACAACAGGATGCACACTATTAATATAGGAAATACTTTGTTGTATAAATGGAATTCGGATCTGATATGAAATCGGTAAAAGCGCAGTTTATGGAGGCGTCGCGCCGTCTTCCCCCTCCCCCTACCTCCTGGCGGTACACAGGTGCTACTCCTTTGACATATGGCGTCTGCATCCACTGTAGCTTCTCTGTATCGATGACACATCAGTATGTAAGGTGGACTCAGCATAATGCAGTACATAGACTGAAACACTGTAGTATAGCATAGCGGTACTAAAATTGTTCATTAATTAATATAGAACTATGATGGATAAATTTAAATTGTAATGTTTATACAGCTTACAACACGACGAGGGAGTTCTGCTGCCCTTAATTTATAAACATGTTTTATTATTATGTACTTCCTAAAAATGGAAGCCAAATTACGTTCCTAAGGCTCTCGTACCTCGTCGAACTCGCAGTGGGCTACTTGTCTGTATAAAAGGAATTTTCTCTTCTTTTGTCTACCGCAACTCAGCACCTCAAACATATAAGCCTTAAAGTTACTGTCGGACCTTGATAAGAGGTTTTGGAGGTTTTCTTAATGAATTAAGTAATTAATTAATATGATTTACCTAACGACCATGTCAGTAGCTCAGGGTATATGATGACTGGCGAATAATGAATTAGAACTGGGGAACAATTGACATTTGCCTGGAGAGCCTGAGAAAATCCAGGAATAACGGCAGTCAAAGATAGCCGGTCTCTCAGCGGAGATTTGAAGTCGAGACTTCATGAATACGAAGCATGAGTAAAACCCACTCGACCTTGGCTTTCGATGTTCTTGTTGCTATAACAATTATTATTATTATTATTACTACTATTACTATTACATAGGCAAGGCCGCGCCATAGCTCAAGCGGTTGGTCGCTGGCTTCCCACCGCGGCGGCCCGGG
>NW_019732857.1:2201310-2255919 GCF_002891405.2 Cryptotermes secundus | reverse complement strand
AATGGGCCAGAAGTGGCCGCAGTGCAAGGAACTTAGTCCCACCCCACTAGCAATAAAAAAAATACTCCTTTCGTCATTCCGTTCCCCACGGTTTGATCTTTCTTTCAATATTTGATGGAAGAAACAAATTATGAAATCTTCTTTCTGCATTTTCTTTACATTTCTCTTCGTTGTCCTTCCCAGCGCCGTATCAGCATCCAACTCCTGCAGCGACAGAGAAAGTTTCGTACTGATTCCAGAAGAGAAGCTAAAGTTAATTTAATCACGCCACTTATTGATTTGCGCTACGCAGAGTGTGAAGTGTATTAAATGTATAGTATTCATAGATACTTAAGTGTCATGCTTTCCATTTTATAGTCCTCGGTTATATTATATAGTAAACTGAAGAACTTAGTCCCATATGTTAACGGACTCGGACTTTTTGTTATGTACTAGAACAAAGTCCACGCTTCCTGTAGATCGTACTAAGAAAGCATAAGGATTAAACAACATATTTTCCAATTTACCTGTTTATATATCTGTATCCCTGCAGACTTTGCTACTCTGATGTTCTGTTGGGAGTGGTCGTTGGCAGAGGTTGAATGAAGACGAGCTTCACATATGTAGTTTGCTCTGTTATCGCTATGCAAGACAGTGAGCGCTAGTGTTGAGCATCAGCTGGCAACGGTAGTGCTAAGCCTTGTTAATAGAGATAGGGTTATACACGTGTTAGCATGTTATCTGTTTAGTAGCTTTACTGGCAATATAATAAGTTTGTCCTAAGGATTAGTCCTAGGTTGTAACTGCATTGGAAACCTAGCAGGGTGGCTTAGCTGTAGCGCTTCTAGACACATTTATTCACTAGAAATACCAGGGTTGAGTCTTGGCGGTATGTCATTTTCTTCAGATTCTACAAGTGAACAGAGTGGCATTGCTCACCGTAAAACCCTTTTCTACTGAACATTCGTGGGCTTGTTTCCAGCTCATCAACTATTGCAGTTAAAATGGCGTTAGATACTGAAGGAACCACAAGTTCGTCTTAGGTTCTCAAACGCAAGACGTAACCCGCATCCCAGCTCATTCTGTTAATTTCAAAGGGGAACATGTTTGCGCTGGTCATGCTCCCATTTTCCAACTGGCCGAATCCATGACAGTAGCAGTGCGAGGCTAGAATTAGCGGGCTTAACAGGCTCCATATTCTTGTGTTGGATTTGAGGTTTGCTGCCTACTTCTCGTTTGCTTCGTGCTTGGCTTACTATTAATGCCGAAGATTTTTTTTAATTCGCATAGTGGGTGGTGGAGTTCTGCTGGGTCCATTCGGCACGGCGGCCACTGATTGGCCCATTGTACCTGTCCCGGGTGATTATTATGATGGAGAATTTGGTGGAATGAAGATTGGCAGGGGAAACCGAAATACTCGGAGAAAACCCGCCCCAGCGCCACTTTGTCCACCACAAATCCCACTTGACCAGACCCGGACCGCCGCGGTTGGAAGCCAGCGAGTAACCGCTTGAGTTATGGCGCGTCCTTATTCCGAAGATGGTACCTCCCAAAAGTCGTTGAACTTCAGCCGGACTGGTCGGCACTGCAGAAGATAACACTTTATTTTGTGGCAATTTTTAAATCCTGATCAAATTTCGATAGTTACCATATCCGAACCAAGTAACTGAAAATAGTGAGAACAGTGTGAGACCTGAAGCTCGTAGTCATTACAGGATCAAAGGACAGGGACTGTCTGAAAGACAACATTTATGAGCTCGCAACAAACAATGAGAAAAAAGAATATTAGAGACATAGTCACAAATCGATTTAAGGAGGGTTACGAACTCAGACCTAACCNCGAAGATGGTACCTCCCAAAAGTCGTTGAACTTCAGCCAGACTGGTCGGCACTGCAGAAGATTACACTTTAGTTTTTGTGGCAATTTTTAAATCCTGGTCAAATTGCGGTAGTTACTGTATCCGAGCCAAGTAACTGAAAATAGTGTGAACAGTGTGTGATCTGAAGCTCGTAGTCATTACAGGAACAAGGACAGAGAGTGTCTGAAAGACAACATTTATGAGCTCGCAACAAACAATAAGAAAAAAGAATATTAGAGACATAGTCACAAATTGATTTAAGGAGGGTTACAAACTCAGACCTAACTTCATGAAAGACGAGAAGGGTCATCTACTTGTAGATTCCTACAACTTGAATAGGTGGAACAATTAAATCTCTCCGATATTGGTTCTATTTATGGTTAATGATGTTGAGCAGGTGAACGTACATGTATATGTCTCTCTCTATGGCTCTGCAGACCTTTGTTGGACCTTGGCCGCTTTTTCGGTTCTTAATTCTTTAAGTAGTCGGTAGGACTCCTTGGGCGGGGTATCAACCAGTCGCAATGCAGCTACCTACACACGGAACAACACAAGCACAGAATAAACGCACACAGACATCCATGCCTTGAGTGGAATTCGAACCCGCGAACCCAGCGTTCTAACGAGAGAAGACAGCTTATGCTTCAGACATCGCTGCCATTGTGATCGGCTGGAAGTACATGCACGTATATAGCCATTAGCACGTGAAACTAGTCCTCTTGAGGTTAAAATGGCTACCGAGAAGTTGAAAAAGTTTAAATCACTAAGTGCTCACAAAATCCCGTCGGGATTGATGCAAGCAGGAGGTGAGTCTTTACTTTCCGATATCCGTAAACTCATTAACTCTATCAGGGATAAGAAAGGATTGCCTTAGTAGTTGGAGTCTATTGCCGTACCTATTTACAAGAAGAGCAATAAAACTGGCTGTAGTAATTAGCGAGGTCTGTCATTGTTGAGATACTCTTGTGTTATTTAGAACTGAAAGTATACCAAAGTATATCAAGTAGCTTGCTGAAACTGCTTTTTCTCTCTCTCTCTCTCTCTCTTTTTGTGGCGTGGTCGTGAAGCGTTATTTATATCCCGTACAAAACTAGCGTTAAGCACAACCATTTTAGGAATTAAATCTGAAGTTATCCATACAACTTTCATAAATTTAACTGAAAAATCTAGTGACTACGTATGTATATTCTTTTACAAATTAGAAAATGTTACATAGTCCAAGCGACCAGGGCCGCGCCATAGCTCAAGCTGTTAGTCGCTGTCTTCCCACCGCAGCACCTCGGGTTCGATACCGGATCTGGTCAAGTGGGATGTATGGTGGACAAAGTGGCGCTGGAGCAGGTTTTCTCCAAGTACTTCGCTTTCCCCTGCCAATTTTTATTCCATCAGTTGCTCCACAGTCACCCTCACCTATCATCTGGGGCACGTACAATAGGTCAGAAGTGGCCGCAGTACAAGGGGCTAAAGATTCGGCCACACAGTGCGAGCACTACGTACGCTGTGTTCGCTATACGAACAGAAAAATATCTCCCTTTATTGCCAATGTGACTGGCCACACAGACTTCCGTACGCTACGTACTCTATGTTCCCTATGTTAGCTGCGTCGCAGAGTGTACACAGCGTACGTAGCATACGTAGCGAACATAGCGTAACGCTGTGTGTGGCCGAACCTTTAGTCCCACCCCACTACCAATAAAAAAATAGTCGAAGCGAGTTCAGGGACCTCCTTTCTGGCTTATATCGAAGCTGTCATGTTTGAATAAATCACATCTTTTATTCTTCTATTTCTATTCTTTTGTGAGTAAACTAATGCTCACATTTTGTTCGAGATGAACCTTCTTGCCGCTTTCGGTACTTTCGCCAGAAGGGCGATGTGGTTGTTGAGGTACTCTAAACGAACATAATTCAGGGTCGCAAAAAGTTGTTTTCGGTTTCAGTGAAATTTCCGCTGAAGAAGTTTGCAACTATATTGAGTCAGGCGCTGGTAGTTCCTGTTTTGTGTTCCGTAGTTTTTATGCTCTTTTGAACATCTGCTTTATTGTAAATAAATTTTCTTGACCTTATGTTTTGGACGGAGTGTTCATCTCTTTGAGTGACGCTTTACTATGGACGGGTCTATAAAATAAGGAGGCTTATCCCGGGTTTTGTGTAAATGAATCCACTTGAAGACTTAACCATAAAACTTAGCCCATATGAAATATTGGTGAGTATGCTATATGATTGACTTGGCTTATCTTCGTATTCCTGTACTACAAAAGAACAAATCCAGTACTCAGTAGTGGACTGTTGAGCGCCTTAACGCCGGGTGTAAGAGACGTCCCTCTGTTCATGTTGCGACGATTGAGAAATCGCGGTATGTTTCCCGACAGGGCAAGACATTTTTATTTTCGTCACACCGTCCATATTGGCTCTGGGGTCAGATTGGCAGGCTGAGTCTCCAGCCACCTGCTCATGCTGGTTTCCCGCTCGCTGATTTTTGCAACCTGAAAGTGGAGGCGATACATTCCTCCGAAACGTCGGTTTACACAAGATCTAGACGGCGCCACATCCCAGAAGACGGCATTCTATTTTTAAAATTCTCGATTATACGAGGAAATTCTTACCGCCTTCGTGGTCATTATAGCAATGTGTAAGTATACTTAAAAAGAGCCCAAACCATTTTCCCGTAGCTAAAGAAATTATATACACATAAGTCTCAGCTTTGAGTACCAGCCGTCCAGAGAGAGAGATGTACAGTCAGTGGTGAAGTGTTAGCTGCACAGTATGTTGCTGAATGTATCGTCAAGAAGGGCACTTGTCAGTTGCTCGAAGGTAATGGTTGTCTTCTCGTCTGTGGTTGTCGTCTGGCCTGATTGCGATAGTTCGGAAGCCCTCGCGGTAAGATTAGGTATTGGAAATCGGTAGAGTCTTCCTTCATGGAGCAGGGGTGGTAGAATGTACAATATTGAAGAAGATTCGGCAACAAGTTTCTATTTTAATGGAAATTTTGGATGTTTTGTGTCAGTGGTTCTGTTTATCGAACATTTTAAATTAAACCCACTCTGCCACAAATCATCACAAATTCTGATAGTGGATGCATGCTAATAAACACGATAAAGCAGGTTATCTTAGCCATTTACATTACAATAATAACTGCACGTGCCACGTGCTTTAACATTAAATAACGAAAATATTCTTCCTCAGAGATTTTCTGTGGAGTTACTTTTGTTCTCAGAATGAACAGCAGATATTTCCGTAAACAACATTTTACAGATTGAGTTACTTTGGATTTTCTATGGAACTGTGAAAATGAACAGTTTCTTCCGTTTCGCTTTTTTNTTTTTTTTTTTTTTAGCTCCGATGTTTAGAATCTAATATTCTCTCGAATATATTTGTATGTACCTGGTATGTGATATGGTACATCGAACAGTTTATCTTGCTGGGAAACACACTGTTTAAAACATACATTTTTTTTTTGTTCTTTCCCATTCGTTCTTCTTTCTTACCTTGCAGAAGATACGAAATACCAGTGTATATCAATATGCAGTTTTTTTTTCTTCCGAGATTCCGGCCCGTGGAGCTTTCGGGTTTCTGTATTCCTACTTACGGTTTCCTCTCTGTGCACAGAGTTTTGGATTTTAATACTGCCACGTGTAGGGGTTACGCGTGACTGAAATAACGGGTTATGGTTCGGATAATTGGATTTATCGGCACTTCCTTTGTAATTAATACAGCGCTATTGCTGATTTACATTTCACCATTGCACACGCGCTATGAGTCTCAGTTTCCACTATTCATCTCCTATCAACGGATCTCAACACGGTAACTCGCACTACAGATCACTATGAAGTCTTCTTGCAATTTCTGATTTAATCATTATGGAACCTCGGGACTCTCCTTAGCTTCAAGTGGACTCGTGTTATATAAGTGCAGCACGGACAACGCAGAAAACACAGTTCTACTGTTGCGTAGCGCGGAAACACAGAAAACAGTAGTCACGTGATAGCTAAGCATTTTTGGGATCTGACGTCATTGCGCCTGCGCGCTGTTGTCTGTTAGTGGGTTGCATAACCCGTCTGTTCCTTGTTGCGTGCGTATATTAGTTAGAAACGTCCATGTCTGTGGCTCAACCGTTCTCATATGGAGCAAATACGTCACATTACATTTTACGAATGATACACTGATTGATCGCATGAAGGGATCCAAAACCTACATTTTGCGTGTGGTTATGAAGTTGTGCATGCAAAATGTCGAAGAAAAGGACTGACGTGACGTGTAAGACAGACGAAGATATGAGAGAGTTTGAGTAATGCCTGACGTTTACTTCTCTCTTGTCGACAGGGAATGTCTTATGTTTATGCTAATTAAACAGCTTGCACGGCCGTATGTTCCATTTAAAGAGCGAAGGTTTTTTTGTTTCTTTTTGATAGGAAACATCACTCCAGGAATGCCTTTTTTTTCTACGTTTACATTACTGTGCAGAGCCGGTAGATGACACGCTATCCTCCACCCCTCTTGGCCGGTTTGTGTGGGTGACGAAGTGTAGTAACAATAATTCGAGTCCTGGGGCGAAAGCGAGGAGATGCGCGATTGAAGGCCCCACTCCTGCAGCTGAAATTTAAAGTACGGGTATTATATATGTTGCACGCTCGGAACTTAAATTTTGTTTCATTCCACGGGCCGCTTAGAAGCCCAACCACAATTAATGAAGTTAACCCTACACTAATAAACTGGAACATCCAGTCCCATGAATAGTGACTTCTGTCGACAGTCACATGTAGAAGTTTTAGTAAAGTACTTTCTATTTTCGAATTTTTGGGTTTCTGATAACACGTTCTATCTCTCTATCTGTCTGTGTGTCCATCCGTCCGTCCCCCCGTCCGTCAGTCTAAACTGCAGCCCTTGTGGACATTGGTCGTATTTTCGGATTCTTACTCCATACACAGTCGGTAGGACTCCTTGGACGGGGGATCAGCCCGTCGCCAGGCCGCTACCTACATACAGGACAACACAAGCACAGAATAAACGCACACAAACATCCATGCCTCGAGTAGGATTTGAACCCACGATCCCAGTGTTCGAGCAGGCGAAGACGGTTCAAGCCTTAGACCGCGCGGCCGCTGTGATCGGCTTAGGTTTCCCTAACTTACACGTTACTACTTGTAGAAAATGTTACATAATGCCACCCTGTGGAGTGCTTGAAGAAAGTGCGTTGTCTTTTAAATGCATATACTAGGATTATGCCTGCTTCCAGGTTGAAAATGAAACTGCCTCAGGTAAGTATCCTTATTAAGCCTTATGATTCTTAGTCTATGCAAAGATGATACTACGGTGGAAGACGCTATGCAACGTCGAATTAGATAGGCATGTATTCATGAAAGGTTAGTATGTAAGAGTATAAGTATGTAGAGGGAATCATCGCCTATTTTAACAGTGCAATATTTCTGCCCCTCGATGAGAGAACTGTCCAGTTATTTGTGTAGAGAAAACGTGGGAATATAAATTCTGATAATTTATGTAGAATTGAACCGAGGCAAAGTTACGTAAATGTTTATATTTATAGCCATTTTTCGAGGTCTTCAGAATTGCACTAATATCGTAATACATTAATTCAAGAGTCTTTAGGATACATTCTTGTATCCAAATGGTAAAAGTTATCAACATTTCGAAGAACTTTCTTCAACAGAGACTTCGATATTGTATATATATAAATATATATATATATATTTTATTATTTATTTAAACAAGACATTCCCCGCTTTAGTTAACGAAATTAAGCAACGGATACCTAGAGGGTCTTTTATGCTACGAAACCACATTTAGCGTCTAATTGATACACATTTAATTTTAATATATATTTACATATATGCAGTACTTTGTGTGTACTTGAACGTGGAAGTGCACTTTGTTTCATGTCACACCTTTGCCTTCCGTTAGTTTGGCACAGGACATGACAGTACACAGCCTACCCGCTATGAAGTTGCAGCTGCAATTCTAAGTGTTTAGAGTAATTACTGTTTCAAATTAAAATACGCAACGTCAAGTAATGCCGCGCTGTCAGCGGCCGTAACCGAATTAGGCAACCAAATGAATGTTATTTTGCTTGTTTCTAGTTTATTCCAATTCATTCTGTGTTTTATAAAAATATCTCTACTCGTGCTAATTTTTTTGTAAGCGGCCTTATTTGCTTGTGTCCTTTTGTGCGTTTTGTTGTTCTCTCACATTTTTAATTCACACAGATAATACAGTTTGCTTAAAATATGCTGCTACTTTTTCCTTTAATAATACTCTGATTTAAAGGAATTTTTTATTGCAACGGTGTTTATGAGTTTGTATGAATTTGAACATATCTGAAAGTAGCATCATCTTATCACCCGGGAGTTCCCCTGTTCACGAGTGGGATAACAATTATATCACACAGTTCGGTTTCTTCTTCAGATGGTGATTAAATTTTAAACATTTGGAGTATAAAACATCCACATATTAAAAAAACGTGTTGCTGCCTGCAAGATGAAAACACCGCGTCTCTGTTAAAGCTAACTGGCGCTTGAGCAAACAGTCTCTGTTTGTTCTGGTAACCAAACGAAACTCTTCAATGGACTACGTGGGAAAGTGTCGAGTTACAGAACGCTAGAGCAGGTGTAGTTATCGCTGTTCTTATAGACTGGACATCGATTTAAGATCCCCTTCGATCCTGGGATGAGTGGTGGGCGAAACCGCGTCGTGGATGTTTTCTGGAGCTACTTCTCTTGGCTCTGCCATCCATTTTCCTAGTCTCCATTTTCCACTCAGTATTATTGACGGAAAATTATCTGACCGGTTGATATCGCATCATTAATGACTGTTGAAGAGTACAGAGAAATGTTTGATTTAGCGAATGGGCGAGTGGTAAGCATTCGGATGGCCCTGGTCTCATTCACCTGCCGACGTGAGTCCTGTAGGCTTACGTATACAAATCTGTACAGTCTGTGTTTGCCCGAGACGTTGATGTGCTCAGGCGATGTACGGTTGCACATCCTTTCATCTTCAGAACACGAATGTGAAGATAATATCAACAGTCCCATGTTTCTAGAAGTGCACTGACTTCAGTGAGGTGTTTTTTATTGCTAGTGCGGTGGGACTAAGTCCCTTGTACTGCGGCCACTTCTGGCCTATTGTACGAGCCCGAGATGATAGGTGAGTTTGATTGTGGAGCAATTGGTGGAATGAAGATTGGCAGGGGAAACCGAAGTACTCGGAGGAAACCTGCCCCAGCGCCACTTTGTTCACCACAAATCCCGCTTGACGAGACTCGGGATCGAACCCGGGCCGCCGCGGTGAGAAGACAGTGACTAACCGCTTGAGCTATGGCGCGGCCTTCAGTGAGGGTTACTAAATGCGATGCCACGTGCGTGTGCCAGAAATCCTGTATGCGTATGTAAGATTGCAGTGTGTATTGGGCACTGTTTCCCCAGGGGGTAAAGCCGCAGAGGCCTGAAGCAGATCACTGACCTCCGTCTAGAACCGAGGATAAGAATGCTGGAGCTATACCTCCACTCCTTATGTCTCTGTGGCATGGTGCTTAATTAATTAATGACCAGGGATAAGTTTACCTTACTTCACCTTTGCCTTTCTTTGTGTTGCAATTTAAAGCGTAATACTATAAATAAATTGTATTGAACCTGTAAACAACAACACTTAAATTTTGTAATGAATGAGGTTTTCCGTTTAATTCTCATTTGGCATTACACTCGCCCTGTCATTAAATCAGTTCTTTCATTCAGGCAGATGTAGTAATATTTTAAAGTAGCACTTAACATTCGCAATGATCACTAAGCCCTTAAATGAAGTATTTGCTACCTTTTAATTATTTCTTCAGTTCATGTTGTTGTCTTCTGTGTTACCACACCGTGTAGCCTGGAGCGTGCTTACTAACATGTCCGAGAAACATACTGACTCCATTACTTCTGCCCTGAAGTTCGGGATAGTATATTTCGCCGAAACGTTCTACCCACCTACCAGCCTACACGTTATCATGATTCAGATGACCACAACGTTAATCTTCACCGCCTCAGAATCGGAAGACATATATAACATTTCGATTAGACGAACGGTTTTTTTCTGTTGAGCCCTACCCTATACAACCCTCTGTCCTGGTGCTTGAGGCCCAAACGCATTGCTGCTGGGTAATATGACCAGTAAAAGTAAATAAAGCTAGCCCTGTAATAGGGAGGAAAGGCCCATAAGGTTGTGAGATGTTGAGGTTCCCACATTTTCTAGACGATCAGCTCATAAATGGTGGTAAAGTTGTCAGCCTTACGCGCCGGCTGCCCTTTACCCCCCAGAATATTCGTTGTACTCATTTCTGTGTGAGGTTGAGTTGACCCCAGGGCCATAGTGCGGCTGGAAGCATTAGGTAAATTAAAAAAAAATTAATTGACCTCATCGGGATTCGATCCCGCGGCCTTGCTGTTTGTAGCATACTGCCTCAACCAATTACGCTACCGTGTGCCCAATAATATGACCAGACGCTTCTTAAAATGAATATATATTTACTGTTTCAGTACGAAATTCTGTAGCTCAGCTCAGCATATGTAGCACATGAATTGAGTGAGTGAGACTGTTTAAATGGGCGAGTGAGCCAGCAGAATCTCTCTCCCAGTAGAGGCCCAGTTACCAGCTGTAGTCAGACCCCTCCTATCTTCGAAGAGAAGTCCCTATTTGAAAACACGGAAAAGTAAGGAATGAGCAAAAATATGGCCATTGGTTCCGACAGAACCCGAAACCAAAGTTGACAGTGCTGGATAGGACGAGCAGCAATTTTCTGCTCGTGCTCCTCATACAAGCAGATTGCATCATAGATGTAATACAGACTATGTGTAATTGTCACGTATTTGGGGGTGTGTGACTGTACACTGGGTAAGGATTGGATACTGCGGGTATTGACCACTTGTATACACTACTCGGAACTACACTTCAGATCACTGACACACACAGACTAGTGTCCTCGGTCTATTAGCCTCCACTAGCCGTTTCGTGGCAACGAACTTAAAGTGGGAGATTCTTCAGTTCCCGCGCTCAGGTCCCCTTGTCACGGTCACGTGTCAGAACTCTTGTCAACTGCCAACTGAACTAACTGGGTCCCAGGCTGGGGGCCTATTCACACCAACCTCCTAGTCTTCTCCTCACACGCTGACTTTCAACAGAACACTCTCATCAATCAACCAGACTTCACGTCACTTCACTCAACTGAACTGCTGATAACTGCTACCAACAACTAACTGATTGCTTCATACTGTCCTGCTTATAACATCTCGGCACGAAGCCCATAGAAAACGTCATTCTTCTATTGTTACGTTGGTGTCCGTTGCAGCGGAAACGTATTTACCGAACCGTTGCTTAGAAACGGTTGCATAGCCCATTTTCCTATTGTTACGTGCGTGTAGGTTGCGGACGTACCTAGCAACGGCCGCTGTTTACAGAGTCACTGCTTAACAACGGGTCTGTACGCCACAGTATTATCGATATATTTTATTTTGTATATTCATTGTGATAGAATGACACCTAGACATTTTATCGTATTCAGATGAAGCCTAGTTTTTGCAGTGTATCTGTACAACTTCTATCTCTTTCAAAACAAAATTTCATTGAAAGGAAATGAATATACTACTTTTCTGTCTTTTCTGTTTTCTTGCAGTAGGAAAAAAATTCAGTCAGTTTAAAATTAAGTTTTGCTCTTTGCTTATTAAAGTGTTGAATGCTTATGCAACGCATGGAAATGAAGATCTAAGTTAGCGAGCTTTATGAAACCAGTGAAATGAGAATGGGACCGACCGTTCACTGCATTAGGGGTCCTGAAATTAGTAATTCTGTTGAGCGGCCTGGGAGTTGGTCGCTAACTTTAAGTCATGGGACACACAAACCAAGTCTAGGCAACATTCACACCGAAACTCATATTCCCAGGTCGCCGTCTTTACATGACACTGCGTTACAAGAAGTGAGTCCGGCCGTCTGGGATTCATTTCATGCCTCACGCAAAGACAAAAACGAAAAGGTGAATGAGTTATATATCTTCGGCAGAGAAAGAGCCCCATGGTGTTCATATTGCCAGATCGTCCGGTTGAACTTTGCCTGTCCAAAGACCGATACCACCTCCATCACCAGTTCTTTCTCTGGACTTGGCAATGCAGTACACAACTCCGTCATTCTCCACTTCTCGCTTGAAGTAATTAACAACTTAGAAACTAAGTCTCTATATTATGTGTGCGAAAATTTGACCCTTTGGTCTTCGGTCTTCCATTTGTAAAATACAGTAAAATTTCATGAATGCCAAACAACCAACCGAGACACTTTATTTTCATTTGAAAACGTATATTAACTAGTGGAAACCACGAGAGGAAGTTTGTAGTGGCAGTAATGAAAGGCAACTGACGCTGATTGATCTCTGACCTCCTGTCAGTTCTAGTTGCCGCGCAAATAACAGGCCTTCACAGAATAGTTCCTTATCATTGGAAATGTCACG
This sequence comes from Cryptotermes secundus, assembly GCF_002891405.2. Taxonomy (NCBI): domain Eukaryota; kingdom Metazoa; phylum Arthropoda; class Insecta; order Blattodea; family Kalotermitidae; genus Cryptotermes; species Cryptotermes secundus. Next base: position 2,243,601 of record NW_019732857.1, on the reverse strand, counting down.
CTCTTTTTTAACAAAATTATTCAGATTTAGAACATATTTATGAATCGTAATGAGTGCAGTGCCCCCTTGGATAGCGTTTTTTTTTTCTTGTCACTACAGCCTAGGCCTACCTCCATGAACTTCTCCGTTCACTTCGGTTTTTCTAGATCTTACACATTCGGTAGGACTCCTTGGGCGGGTGATCAGCTCGTCGCAAGGCCTCTACCTGTACACAAACACAGAGAAACGCACACACACAAACTAAACATCCATGCCCTGAGTGGGATTCGAACCCACGATCCCGGTTTCCAAGCAAGCGAAGACAGTACATACCTTAGACCGTTCGGCTACCGTGACCGGCATGTGCCAATAAATGCTCCATTGGCGTGTCTCCATGTAACATCACTCCGTCTTGTCTACAGGTCAGACTATATGTACGAACCACAAACTCCAGTGTAGGTTCTACTGCTACTAATTGGCTCCATATACCGAGTTGTATGAAAAGCTGGTGTTTGCTGAAGTGGTATAGACATTTCCTCATATCGTTGAAACTGAAAGTTCAATGCCTTGCTCACTGATTCCCATAATCGGACTCTGTCCTTAGCAAGTTGAATCCAGCACCAGATTTCTATGTCGTCATCATCATTATTTTCGATGCATAGTCTTACTAGACTGTCCTTACTCTGAGGTTTTTCTCGTGTATGATTCATCTTTTCTTATATCTCTTTCTTGTTTTTACTGGCAAAATCTGTCATTAAAATATTTTCTTACATTCTTTTTTAGTTGATGGAAACGGTTCATTTTATATTAAATGTTTTATCGCGGTCTTTAAATATATTTAGATCTTGTCTGATACTCCTCTTGTCTATTTAGGGTTCACATCTGTGATCCATATAGCAGTGTGGGTGTTGCCGTTCTCATACGAAACTTTCAAACCATCCGGCGTTCTTTTAAAAATGCCACACAGATATTGGAAACTACTTAATTTCATGTTAAAATCATAAATGTGGTTAAGATTTAACTTGTATTCCAGGCGTTTAAATGCTCTGGCTCGTTTACTTTGTTCGTCATTTTAATATTATCCTTCTATCTATACATATGTTTCTCATATCCTCTGATCCATTGAAGTTATCGGACCAAAATTTTAGTTACATTTGTAGGTGTAAGATTTGAGGCTTTCACGGCGTTGACTGTGAAGAAAGCAGTCTTCTGGGATTTGGCAGCGTGTATATGTGGTGTTAACCGACGTTTCGGAGGAACGTATCGCCTCCATCTTCAGGGTAGAACAAAAAATATAGGAAATCTGCAATTGTTCTACCCTGAAGATGGAGGCGATACGTTCCTCCGAAACGTCGGTTAACACCACATATACACGGTGCCAAATCCCAGAAGACTGCTTTCTTTACATTTGTAGTTGTCTTCATATATATTGCTATATATTGCACATCCCTGTCTCATAAATTTCCATCGTTTAATCGCCCCATAAATGTTAGATGAAAGTTATAGATTATGAAGAACCGCCTTATATATGTATTGTCTTTTTCCAACCTCTTGTTAGATCGTCCCTCGTAGACCCAAAAATTTTCCTTACAGCTGTGTTCTAACAGCAGCAGCCTCAATCTTGCTTGTTCCCTCTGACCAGTGAATTTCAACCTTTTCCACAAGTACTGGGCTCTGTGTCATATCGACACAGTACAAATAATAGCCTACAGACTAATTGCTACTATTATTAGGATGTCGAATCATGTGTAATATAATACTCACGTATTTGGTTGGTATTAAAATCGAACAGCCTTTTTAATCACCTACGAATAATATTAGTAATTCCAAATTATGCACTCATTACTTCATTCAACGGTTAATAATGTAGGACAGGTGAGAAACACATCTAATTTCGAGCTGTGCGATTAGTATTCCTTTTTCGTGTCCTAGAACCCTGGGTTCGAATCTCGCCCACAGGTCATTTATCCAAATTCAGGAGTTTCACGGTGTTCCTCACTTCATAAGAATGCTGCTTTTGTATCTCAGAACATTCCACGCGGCCGCTTCCTTCTGCATTCTTTCTAATTTGTCACTCCCAGATGTAGATATTGTGACATTGCTAGGCAACGGCTCGCTAAAAGCGGTCCCAAAGTTACGCTCTCAGAAATAGACGGACAACCGTTACTGGATAACAAACCAATAAACATGCGGCTATAACAATACATTACAAGAATGAAAGACGTTTTCTATGTGGTCCGCGCCGAGACTGTTTTGCTAGGCAACTGCGTGGTAACACGCCTGTACAACAATAGAGCGAATATATTTTCTGTGCTGCATGGTCCGTGCCGCCACTTCATACGGGAGATAGTTTGATGGAGTAGTCAGTTGTCGGTAGAAGATAGCCACGGGAAGATAGTAGTTGAAGAAGAATTAGAAGTCAACATGTGAAGAATTAATGTGTAATTAGAAGATGTAGTCGCAGTGAAACTTTTAATTCCGTTGCCAGGATACGACTAGTGAAGACTGGGAATCCATTACGTGTGTAACGGTGAACCGTAAATTGTGTAAATCGGCGATAGTTCTGTATTGCTTGTAAGTTCGAGTTGATTGTACAAGTTGGTAATAAATCCAGTCATCCAATCCAGACCCCGTTATTAGTCACGGAACCCTGGACACATAACAGTATGCTACCATTCGACGCTGTTATATAGCGTCAGTACTTGGACAAACAAACAAATTTTAACACAAACAAATTGTATTACACGATCTTAATGGAACACAGTACGCATGTCGTGATATTCCTGAAAATAACACCATCTGATAGGTACCAGACTACACGGTATAATGACCTAGAAGACAACAACATGAATGTTCACCGCCGTGAAAACCTCATATCTTATGTAAGAAAAAAAAATTATGTCTTTCGTGGTTTTATTTCGGGAGTACTGAGTTTTTTAACGATGTCCGCCGTGTGATGTTCGAAAGTCTAAACTGGCCCAACGTGCCTATGAAGTGGGTCGTGATGGAGGTTGCGAAGAAGCCATGATTTTGGAATTGAAAATTACAGCTGTTATAGGAAATACAAGGGATCTGCCCATATGGGACGTTTAAGAAATACGATGAGCCCATCCATTTCTGATATTTGTCCCACATGGGCAGATTCCCTTTATTGGCAAGAAGGTTGTCAGCATCCTATAAAGTCGGTACGATTTGAGAATTTCTTTGGTATCTGTACGATTTCTGTTTCATGGTCCAGTTTTTAGTTCATGGATGATTTTTTTTTATTTCTCGCAAATTTACAATCTACTCCATAGTAACAATATGAGTCTGCAAATGTGGCAATTAAAAGTTATCGTTAGTTTGTGGGAGGTCAGCAATGAATATTAAGCAGATGAATGGTCCAAGCACGCTCCCTTGTGGAACTCCTGATTTTATGGGTTTATAATCGGAAAGGTCGTCGTCTAATTTCATGGATGAATGACCAAGTTTAACTCTTTCTTACATACCCCACAGAGTAGATGTCTCTTACATTTTTTTTCTCCGTAGGACGAAACATCGAGTTTCCGAAAGTTTGTATGTTTTTTTTTAAACACAGACAATGGACAAAGTCCAAAATCTTAATAGTCCAAAGTACTATACGCAGTCGTCAGATCTCTTTAGATTTGGCCAGATTTATTTCTTTTATCCGTCCGTTTTCGCAAAGTCTGGCAAAAGTTATTGCTTATATTACGAATAGCACATCATTCAAGTTCGTGAGTCTGTTTTTCATATGTTGCTACTTTTGGCCCATTAATGCATGATGTATTTTGGAGTTTTAATTCAGGGATCCTCTTGTAAAGCGTTCTTCTTTGTTTCCACTGTTTTTTAATCCATCCGATATCTTATTTTCTCTTTCTGACCGAGACAGGATAGGTTGTAAACGCTGACAATTTTTGTCAGCCCTGGACTGATGATTGTGTTCGCACGGGTCTAATATCCGTCTCTGCAGTTTCCTCGGGAAGAGGCTGTAAATCATTTGTACATGTTCACTGTACGTACGTTTCTAGTATTCTCGTTAGTAATTTGAAACAGTAACGTTCCTACAATTGCACTGTTGCTAACTGATGGTCAGTTCATTTGCAGGATCTGTTTAATTGGTCTTCAGTTGCACCTACGAGTATATGTTTTGTTAATTAAGGTTGTCAGTTATACATCTCATTAGTACGAAATATAATGAGCTCTTGTCAATATATTCACAGTGTTCAACACGGGGTACCTGATATCTCTGAATATCGGTCCGTGACGTTATTGTATTGGATATTCTCCACTGTATCATGTGTGTTTAATATAGACTGCACAGAGTTTTGGAAGTTCGTTGTACTCCTGTCTTAAGGTGCTTGAGCATCGTATTAACGGATTGTTTTTTTTTTAATTTAGTGGCGATGGTTCTAACCGTTTCAGTTCTAGTCTAGATCGCTTAACGAGGCGCCCCATTCTAGTCTAGTATGAAAAAGTCCCGGTTTCAATATAAAAACAAGTTTTATCACAGAGTATCAGGAATTACTTTATCGTGAGTAAAGGAGTCGGAGCGTGAGGCTGGCTTATTACTCATCTCCGTCTATTGCAGCGATTACGAATATTTTGAACTATACCTCCTATATCCTTTACGTCTTTTCCGCATGACTTTGATGCTTAAATACGAGGGAAACGTTGTCTCTACTTTATAATTTACATACAAGGGAAAAAAATACATATTTTGAAAGTGTTTGCATGCATAGTTTTTGGATTGAATTAAGATTTAACTGGTAGAAATTTAGTTTTTGTTTTTATTTTTATTTCCTCGTTTTGAGTAACACGTTTGGGAGAGGCGAAATCTTAGTTGAAAACGTGAAGGTAAGATATCGTTACTGAACTAGACTTCGGTGGGAGGATAATATTAAAACTATTCTTACTGAAATGTGTTATGATTACGAGGACTGAATTCAACTAGTATGATATGCAGTATACCTTCCATTGACGAGTGAGTAGGTGGGTAGTAACCAGCCACTTCTGAAAGAGGATTCTATCCATGGTATTACTGCCAAAATCAGTATTTCCATCAGTGCTGGTGTAGAACAGGACCGAAATTTATCTAGTTCATAGACCTACCTTACCTAGCCATAGGGCACTCTTAAATTCCTCACGAAATTAGATGTCTCACAGAAGCAGTCTCTCATGGTGCGCTGAAAAATCGACGAACAGAATGATCACTTCGCTGTGATATTCGACTTTTAGCGCAAGCGAAGTTTGTGTTTGCTCTCTTAGGTAATTTAAAGGGAATAGCATATTCCATTGTTGTAGTTGTAGCAGTCTACTTTGAGCTTTGTTTCTTTACGTTCGTTGTGTTCATTTCGGCTGTAAATGTGCGCGCGCATGTGGAAGGAGACAGCTGTGCAAGTTTCGTTCAGGGAGTATTGTTTTCAATAAGTTGCGAAAACTCCTGATTAATTCTTCATGAAGGTTTAGACAATGCAGGCTTCACCTCGTGTCATACATTTGGGACGACTCTTTTTAACCACTTTCATAGCTGTGACGTACTCATGTAGACCCGGCCTTTATCACAGTCTGCTCTGTGGAAGGAGGAATTGATATTCTATTCAGCTTGTGGCTGGCGGGATGTGTCCGAAACTTACAAACCATTGTGCATTGTGCATTCTGCACAGGAGCAAGCAGCGTAGGCAAACAGGCGGTCCTGGTGTTAGTAGTAGTTATAGTTGTATATATAACATGTTCTTAATATAAAAGTAGCCCCGCGTGGAGGCGGGTTACAATACCTCCACCGTAACCACAAGGAAGACCAAGGCGTAGGTGAGTGGACAATATTAGAATGGATCTTAGAGAGATAGGATTAGATGATATGGATTGGATAGATCTGGCTCAGGATAGGGACCGGTGGAGGGCTTTGTGAACACGACAATGAAGCTTCGGGTTCCATAAATTGCTGGTAAATTGTTGAGTAGCTGCAGAATTGGCGGCTCCTCCAGAAGGGCTCAGCTCCATAAGTAAGTAAGTAAGTAAGCCCTACGAGTAGTAGAAGACAAAGAAAAGAGGACCCGGTGCTTGGGAGTGTAACTGGGTGACCATGTCAGTGGGGAACAAAAATACAGCGACCCGGTCCTCCAGGTTGGGGGTTAGACGCAAGACTGAAAACGTCGCTCTGTTAAAAAAAACATTTTCACGAAATCCGAGAAGTGAGAACCGGATACAGTAAGGCAGAATCTTCTAAGGAACTCTATGGCTCAATAAGTTTTTTTTTGCCAATGATTATTAATATGAAATTGGATCTATATGTAACTAATAATAATTAAAGTTTAATTCCTCTTAATAGAAATGTAACGTGGTTATTATTTTAACGATTATATTGTGTCTTTTATTCAAACGTTGAGATAACTGTGGAAGTTTATGTGCTGGCATATGACGCTTGGTAGTTGCAATTTTTCTATATGCCGAAACCACATTTCCTAGGTTGTCTAGAACAGAAACTGCTTATTCAAATATATGAATATGCATCCAGTGCCCTTCCTGTTCTACCGTGTGTGAATGTGCAGTGTTAAATTGCTGTTGTCAGTTCAGCCTGTAACATTTCCAACTACTCGTATATAAACCACGGGCAACATATCCCGTCTGTGAGTGTTAACGTGTTTCTCTGTTGTATTACTAAGATTTTTGTGTTATTGAAATTATTGTTGTTAATATTATGACTTCGATTGTTTGTCTACTTTTCTACAATGATGTGTTTTTCCTCAATGCTTGCCTATAATTTGTCTTTGACTTTATGTTATCTTTGTCCATAATGTAATTACTTCTATTTACGCTGTACTGTGTCTGTAATTGGCCTTGTAGCTGTGGACTCGACACGTAAATAATAAAAAATTGAATTGAATTATTAGTGGAGTGAAACTGAGTCCTCTTGGTATTACGGCCACTACTGGCATATTGTACCAGCCCTAGATGATAGATGATGAGGATTATGGAGCAATCGGTGGAATGAAAATTGGCAGGGGAAACCGAAGTACTCGGAGATGATCTGCCCCCGTGCCACTCTTTCCAATTAGCGATAGAGCTGTACTTACTTGTAGTTACGATCTTTAAGTGTTCAATACATCTAATTACCAATGCATACCCCGTCTATATTCACTCTATGATGTGACAATATTCTCCGTTCTCCTGCTGCTGCTTTCTATGCCCAGGGTACAGATGTTAATGTCTGTTCTTCGTTCTGAAATCCCTTCAATGTTTGTTCTTCCGTAGACGTTAAAGACCTGGTTTAACATTCCTATAAAACATCGGATAAAATTACAATTTATTTTGAATCAGTAATTTTTGGGACGTTCTATAATTTGTCTTGTCGGGTTTATTTCTTATCCCTTCAGACCTTGCAGAAACTCTTAGTTTCAGGCACTTTCGCAACAATGTTGCCCACCTATGAAAACATTCCCACGTGTCCATGTGTCTGTCGGTCTGATCGCATTTGTATGAAATTCAGTACTGAAAAGCGCCACTAAAATTTGGTTATAGTTCTAACTTCTATTGAAATCGGACCAGAATAACGAATTTTTACACTATCTATGTATGTTTCTGTGCATATCTCGAGCTTATCGCCATAAATATCGAAACGAAAAATATTTCGAACGAAAAATTGTAAAACATTTTAGCGTATGTCTAGTACTGTTCTTATTTCATACACTTTTGGATATAATTAAAAATTGTTACACCACGTGTACTTTTCTGGCTCATATATCGGATAATCAACAGTGGTTTTGCGAATGTACGTTAAGAGTACTGAAGTCTTATCATCGATATTAATTAAACGGATCTTCCTTCTACCTAAGTTTATAGATCTTCAGGTCTGTAAATAGGTATCTGATCAAAACATAAAATTTTGAATGTAGGTGTATATGCGTAAACACTGATGTCACCATGAGATTTATAATTTCATTTGCTGAAAGCGCCTGTTTAATGTAAAATGCATTTTTTTTACAATCTTCTTTCACTACGTTGTCTTCAGCATCGCTCTTGTGAACCTCCTTAAAACCAACAACGCGTTCGGTGGTGGGAAGAATGGAGAGTGGCAATGATCTCCCGAGGTGTAGGCGTACATCTCCCGCTTACATATAAAGCACATTGAAATTAGAAGCTTTAAGAAAAAATCCCCTTGAGTTTGAAGAAAATGCAAGTATAATGTAACGCTAAGTGCACTGTGCGAGAATGGTGTGAACGATTTTATATCGGTGATGTGGATTTAAAATATAATAATTACTTCCAAGGTAACGACGTAAATATACAACGAAAGTTAAAAGCGTTATAATCTTGAAGAAAGCAGTCTTCTGGGATTTGGCACCGTGTATATGTGGTGTTAACCGACGTTTCGGAGGAACGTATCGCCTCCAACTTCAGGGTAGAAGAAAAAATATAAGAAATCTGCAAGCGGAGAGACCGCTTCTACCCTGAAGATGGAGGCGATACGTTCCTCCGAAACGTCGGTTAACACCACATATACACGGTGCCAAATCCCAGAAGACTGCTTTCTTCATAGTCATCGCCGTGAAAGCCTCAAATCTTACACGTTATAATCTTCTTTACTTTAAATTCTTTCCCATTTTTCATTACATTATTTTGAAAATGAGTCGGCCTGAATTTCCTTAATTTGAGTACTTCGTGATGTAAATTTAAGAATACCCATGGTATTTTTGTAGACATAGCTGCAGCGTCTTCTGCAAGATATGAAGTTTCGCTCACAGATTGGATCACGCGTACCCTGGCGTCATGAAGTAGAAATACTCAATGCGATAATTTAGATCTGACTTTGCTATGCTCGCCTTTCAATAGGGAAATGCTTCCTTGACTAAGTAGTACTGACTGAGGCTTACGTGTGCTTTCCATGCGTATACCGGAATACTGTCATAAATGCACTTCATTGCACCTTCAACTCACAGTCATATTCTTACAGTTTCCTATTCGATGTCACATAACCGTTTCGATTGATACAAAACCTGTTGTTTAGTAAATGTCTGTAGATGTAAACCTGGATTTCGTGAGGTGATCATTTTGTTAATCATATATTTAAAGTGTGAGTTATTCGGATTAATGTTATTAGCCACAATAGTGTCACATGTATTAGTGACTGTAGACGGGTTTCAGATTGGCAGTTGGGTTTATTGATCACTGACAAGTCGTAAGTACAACTAAATATAACGATCTTCCCGATTCTCGCACTGCAAATCACTTGGCACTGAAACTTCTCAGTCTGCTTCCACTAGTCCTTGTTGTCAGTTTTCCGGCAACGGATTTTCCACAGTCTCACCGTAACTTCAAATTACAACACATGTACAGTCTTCAACTCGCACGCTAATTCTCTTTAACACGGCCTAATTTCATTCTTACATTCATCTTCCACTGCCGACTGCCAGAATTCCGATCTTCGGCTCTTCTATCTCAATTCTTGACAACTCACTGTTTGTCACATTTCATCTTCTTGTGACTGGACACACTGCACTGGAATTATTCTGACTTCAAAATGAACTCTTAGTTAATGTTTCTTTCTCGTTTTACGGTATAGCCTCGGGTCTGACCTTACAGAAAACACGCTCATTTCCTAGCAACGTATGCATTCTGTTGTTGCGTATCCGTTGGAACGTGTTTGCTATTTACAGGAATCTGTCTCCGCGAGGTGTTTATCGAGCCGTTGCTTAGCAATGGATTTATACGTCACAATAGATAAAAACGTGAAATGTAAAAAGTTATCCCTGTAACAGGCCGTGAAGACCCATTGGTTTGTGAGACTTCGAGGCTCCCACATTTTCTAGACAGTCGGCTTACAGATGGCGGTGAGGTTGTCAGCCTTACACGCCGGCCGCCCTTTACCCCCCGGAAAATTCCTGGTACTCAATTTTATTAGAGGCTGAATCGACCCCAGAGCCATAGTGGGCTGGAAGGATTAGGTCAATTGAAAAATCCAGTGACTTCATCGGGATTCGAACACACGGCCTTCCGGCTTTTAGCATAGTGCCTCAACCAACTACGCTCATTACGTCACTATAGATTATCTAAAATTCTGCAGATGCTAGAAATTATATTTTTGTATATTCTAAAACTCTCTTCTTAGTTTCAAGACCAGTAGATGACATGGCATACTTATCTCACTTATGTACAGGTTTGTAGCATTCCCTTGTGTCTGGAGCATTTCTGCTGCGTTCAGTCTGTCTTATGATATAGCTTGAAACTTGTAGGTTACGTAACTTCTGAACCACGGATCCCCTTGCGTTCCGAGCAGACGCAGAACGAAATCGAGTTAGCGAAATGTAACTTCAGCGCGTTTGTTGTTAATAAAGGGGATATGACACTTTTCCTTTGCCTAAACATTCACTGAACACAGCCTAGATGCACTTTTTACCTTAAATGATTCGTTTATAGTTACGAATATGTTGCACAGAGATGACGCGTCGTTCCTTGCATTAGCAGAGAGAATGCACACTTAGCCTAATAGATCTGCGTACATGGCAGTTCACAATGTTTGTATGTTTATAGTTTTGCATACATGGAAGGGGAATTGATGAGGTACGCCTTTAGGATCTTAAAGTTATGCAAAGAATTTCCCCTTATGGCAGGTAGTGAACTGCGATTGCCTTGTCCCTCAAGATAATTGTTCCAGGAATAAGTAGAAAAAATTGTAGTCTAATTTTTGCACTAGCGTCATATGGGACTTGAGAAGTTTGGAGTATGATGCATTGTGATATAATTTCCTGCGTAATCTCTCTGAGTGTTTATGTCTGTTTCAGTTGTTTCGTAACATTTCCTGAAGAGAAAGATGTATCGTTACATCTAGGAGAAGGGAACAGAGCCCTTTTCTGAAACTGATACATTTTTCGCCCTCCGTGAAATCAGAAGGTTCATTGCTGTGTTCACAGTACCCTGCTTCTGGACTACATGCCCATTCAGAGCGAGTTTAATCCAGTCGTATCCCGTCAGGTTCTGTTTATTTAAGGTTTGTTCTAATAACATCGTTCCATGTCTTCATAACTATAAAATAAATAATAAAAATGAATTACTGTTCAAGAATTAATTATGAAACAGATGTATATAATTTTAGCTGCTGCTCTATAATGGTGTGAGACTCTTGTCTTTCCCACTAAGAGAAAAACATAGTTGTGTGTTTGAGAACAGGGTGCTAAGGAGAATATTTGAACCCGTGATTTAGGAACTGATAGAAGGCTGGATCAAAATGCATGATAAGGAGTTTCAGAACTTAATTTGTCAACAAATATTATGATTATTGAATGGAGCTGAGATACGGGACGCTACAATTCAAGCGGAGAGGAAAAACGGATATAAAATATTATTTGGAAATTTTGAAGAAGAATAGTAATTTCAAGATCTAAGTGTAGATGAGAGGGTTATAAATATACAATGGGTCTTTTTTTGTTCTGGGATGTGGGGGCGTGGACTGGTTTTACGTAGCTGAAAGTATGGTAAGTTATTCTTCTGAACGTGGTAATGAACCTTCTGCTTCCATGATTGGCCATCTTAGTGAATGTCAGCTTCTTAAAGTCGCTGCACCAAGTAATTAGTTCATATGGGATAAATCATGAAGTACTTTATGGCCTTCGAAGAGTTCATCTCCCTTGTCATGGTCCAATGCCTAGTTCCTGTCTTGGCCCGGAGACATGTTATTCCGATTGGGAATTTTATAGTTTTCGTCTCTATCTTCAGGCAAATGCTGGGAAAATACTTACATTAAGGCACGACCGGTAACCTCCACGTTATTTCCAATTCATTATTTACATATGGTCCCATAATTAGGCGGTACATATTCTGAGTTATTCAAGGAGCCATAAGGTTCTCCCTCTCGCAACGACTCTACAGCCCTTTGGACCTTGGCAGCCTTTTCAGTTTCTTAATGCTCTACACAAACGGTAGGACTCCTTGAACGGGGAATCTGCATATCGCAAAGCCTCTACCTACACACAATAAACAAAAACAGACATCCATGCCTCGAGTGGGATTCGAATCCACGGCCACAGTTTACGAGCGGTCGAAGACGGTTCATGCCTTAGACCCCGCGGCCACTGTGATCGGCTGCCGTTAAATTAAGTAGGAGTAATAAAGGATATTCTGCTTTGTGTTGGGTAGAACGTCACATAGTCACTATTTCTTTCTCTCCTTAAACTTCACCGTCTAGAAATCTTGATGCTTTACTCTTGATTCGGAACGATGACAGCTTTACACGTTTTATTCCTGTTCCTCCTCTTCCAAGGGTTTTTGTGCTGTAGGAGCTCTGCTGCAGCAGTGAAGTGCATTCTTCCGTAGGCTACATCGCTCTCTCTTCACCCCAGATTTCTGTTCCACCATGATAAGAATCATATTCTAAGGTGAAAGCATCTTGCTTCTCCCTTGTACGTTAACTTACACTTAAAATTATATATCAGTATCGCTCTCATACAGAAATCTGTATAAGGTTTACGAAATTTTCATTTTCATTAATTTAGTTTGACATTTCAGGTTAAACTGAATATTTGGTGAAGGTAAAGATATCCCCGTAACAAGCCGTGGAGGTCCGTAGGGTTGTGAGACGTCGAGGCTCCCACATTTTCTGGACAGTCGGCTCACAAATGGTCAGGTTTTCAGCCTTAAGCGCTGGCTGGTCTTTACCTCCAGTAAGATTCCTGGTACTCATTTCTATTAGAGTCTGAGTCGACCCCAAGGCAGTAGTGAGGCTGGAAGTATTAGTTCAGTTGAAAAATCTAATGACCTCATCATATTTGGTTGTGTTCTTGAGTTTCGGGGGAAGGCGCAGACACGTGTTCGACATATTCTGTACTTTATGAAGTTAAGTTTCGGGAAGTAATATTTTGACTACAGTTTACAGAGGCCAGTAGTGATCCCCACAGGGGAAGATTTTTAAACTGTTAAGAGAAATAAATGTACGCATTTCTGTTGTGACCTTCTGGGTTATGGCCACGTGTACCGCCCTTCATACTCTGTACCCGTCGTTTTCCTCAGTCTCTTCACGAAAATACTGTGATAGTACCTTGAAAACTCCAGAAACCACGAATATTCTCCATCAGATGAGCCGGTTTCCTGGTCGAGACGTGAGTACAAAATACAAGTCTTTGATATCCACTTGACCGCGTCGTTCATAGTTTGTGTTAAATAGTAAAGCATGACCAAAGCATCTTTTAGAGTGGTGGCCGCCTCTGTGGTCAGAGTTCCTGGCTACAGATCCAGAGGTCCCGGTTCAATTTCCGGCGCTACCAAATTTTCTGAGAAGTAGTGGGTCTGGAACGAGGTCCACTCAGCCTCGTGAGGATAATTGAAGAGCTGCTTGAATAGAAATGTAGTGCCCCCCATATAGAAAACCGAGATTAACGGCCATGGGGATCCGTTGCGCTGACGACGCGACATCCTCTATCCGCTAAAGTTGGCACTAACTTCACCGACAAGCGGCGGTCCATCGGTCGGTATAGTTCGCTTGCGGACTAAAAGCCACGGAGTCATCTTCTGATAATGATATGGATCGTTACGTCATTCTGTTTTCAGCTAATGATGGGAACCGAAATCGTCATTCTGGGGGTCTCGTTGCTCGCAGAGGACTTTGTCCCACGCTGTTGCCTACTGAAGGTATGGCGTACCCCAGGATGTTTATAGCAAAAACTGACTACGTTTTATTAATATTCCTAATTATCGTGGTTCGATACTCTTATGAGTCACTGTAGTTGTCTTTGTTTTAGTGAAAGATGAAAGTCAAGGTTTTCTTATGCCTAAGAAGAACGTCATGAAGCTGCATAACGGGTGTGGAGGTAGCGCTCCACGCGTTATAGACTTGGTTATTAGATGGGGATGAGTGGTCACTTCGTCCCAAACGATTTTCCTTCGTGGAATGTACTATAGATGCTAATTGTACGTGAGGCTAATTGGAGCTCAGAGTTATTCGAGTGTGGCCGCCAAAATAATGTCTACCCCTGTCACTAATCGAATTTCGGTCTTAGTCGATTAATTATCGGGGCCAGTTCTGTCTACTCAAGATTTAATTTTACAAAAAATGTTCCATGGAAAAGAATCTTGTCAGAACAATTTGTGTGTTCTGCGTATACAGGCATGGTGGCGACGGTAACAAGCCACGCCATAAATCCGTTTATAAATATCCCAAAAAAATTGCAATCTGCCGCTATGCATTATACATGTTACAAATATTATGTTTCTGGACGTTATCCATCATTTTGTTTTTGTTTTTTAACACACTGTCCTGTTCATGTTTCAGAAATAAACAGGACTGTGCTTTAGAGAAAAATAGGACTATGGATAACACCATCCTGTTATATTTCAAAATATAAACAGGACGGTGACCGCCTCTATAGTCTAGTGGTCTAGATCCAGAGATCCCGGGTTCGATTCCCGGCGCTACCAGATTTTCTGAGAAGTAGTGGGTCTGGAAAGGGGTCCACTCAGCCTCATGAGGATAATTGAGGAGTTACTTGAAAGGAAAAGTAGCAGCGTCGGTCCACAAATCCGAGATTAACGGCCGTGGGGATCCGTTGCGGTGACCACGCCACACCCTCTCTCCGCAAAAGTTGGAACTAACTTCACCGACAATCCGCGATCTTTCGGCCGGTATAGTTCGCTTGCGGACTAAAACACATGGAGTTCAAACAGGCCGGTGTTTGAGGTAAAACAGGACGATGGATTATGTCCAGAAACATAATATTTCTATTAATGCACCATCGTTACAAAATTTTAGATCTTATTCTACACGTTGTTTAATCCCGCTCCTTTACTGTTGCTGTTTGTCAAAGCGTTAGATCAGAATTTGTGGGTCGAACGGAATTCCCCGCCACTTGTCAGAGGAAGTAGTAACTGATGATATAGATCCGCATTGGCAAAGAGCCGTGCTCTGTCGTCCATCACAAGTGTCAATAGGTAGCTGTCCTTGGGAAAAGAATGTATCCCCCATCTGACGGCATTTGCTCCTTAATTACTCTGATTGCTAGTTCTGCCGTAAGCCAAATATGGAATCTTTCGAACAAACAAATGAATCAAAACACATACTTTTGACGAACAAAAGGGTCATGATAACATCCTTAACAAAATTGTCGCAATTAATACGGATTTACGTCAGTACTTCAGAGATAACTTCTTTTATTTATAGTTTTCGGAAAGGAATTCAAAATAGAAATGATTCAGTATTGTTTACTTGCCGAACAGCAGTTTTACACATTGCGCTGTTTTCATGATCGTAACCTCCACGGCTCGTATTTTCTTTTTTCTTGACCTCTTCTTGTTTCCGGTTGCTTTTTGCTGTCGTCTTATACAGCAGCGTGAAGTACAGAGACGTTTCTTCTTAGTGAATATGACGGACTATATAGGTCACACATCGTCCATTAGAAGGATAGTTCTGAATTTCGAACTTTCGAAAGGACTGAAAGAATTGCATCGCAGCCTATTTAAAGATACTTTATCATCACTTGCCTTGTGCCACTGAGTATTATAATGACAGCTGAGAATAACCTGTCACGGCACCAGATATCGAACACGACCGGTAACTGCTGGACTGCAACACAGAACGGGTTGACACAGAGGTAGCGCTCTGGACTTGTATGCGGAAGGTGCTCGGTTTGAATCTCAGCCGGAACATCGTCAATCGTAACTGAATTTTTCCGTGGTTTTCTCAGTCTCTCCAGAAGGTTGCTGAGACTACCTCGACTAGGCCACTACCACTTACTTCCAGACTCTTTCCAGTTTATCATTGATCAATTATTATAATCTGGATAGTCACCGCGTCATAAAATCCCCCCTCCCCCCCACACACACACGCAAATACGCTGCAGCGTTCAGTGAAATGATCTTAAACGGCGGTCTGTATATAGCCTTTGTGCCCGATTAGTTGAAACATATATGGAATAAATATTTAACCTATTATGGCAGAAATTAAGACATGTTATTTCCTCTTAGCGGCTAAGAAAAGGGATATAATGCATTTCAAAACAGAGTGTTTACTACGTATATGCACACCTGCTTTAGCTTTAAGAAACTGTGCATTTTGCATGCACAGGTCATGTGTTTTGTATGATTCTAAGAATAAGCAGCGATTATTTCCGTAGACTGCATTAATCGGTTGATGCATATAATGGAATTGCAGTGTGTATTCTTTTTGATAGGAAGTGCATTTTTAAATATCTTACTTACTTAACTTACTCATGGAACTGAGCCCTTCTTAAGGAGCCGCCAATTGTGCAGCTACTCAAGAATTTCCCAGCATTTTGTGGAACCCGAAGGTTCATTACCGTGTTCACAAGTGCCCTCCACTGGTCACTATCCTGAGCCAGATTAATCCAGTCCATACTGTCCCATTCTAGCTTTCTAATTTTAATTTTAATATTGCCCACCCCCCCTACACCTTGGTCTTTCCAGTGGTCTCTTTCCTTCTGGCTTTCCCACCAATATCCTACATGCATTCCTCGTCTCCACCATTCTTGCTACATGCCTTGTTCACTTCATCCTCCTTGATTTGATCATTCTGATTATACTTGGATTTTTAAATACTATTTGCATTAATTTTAGACTTCAAAGGTGTGATTCTCATTGATAAAGTAACATGATTTTAAGCAATGGCAGTTCTATGTGGGATCTTAAAATTTAACCGAAATATATTTTGAATAATGTTCTTGATATTTTTTCCCGACTTAGGAAAGGAAGGTCAATGTTATTGCAGTTACTTTAGTTCTATTTCAGGATGTTTGAGACTATGTGTTACATAACTAAAATACGAGTAGATGATGGGTTTGCGGCTTGTCAGGCTCTGTCAGATTCATGTGATGCGTTGATCGAAATGTGATTAGTCTAGAAATGGCAGGGGATTTGATATGTATTTTCAAAAGAGTAGGCTGTTCAGGTCATGATACTTGATAAGTAATTAAAATTTGTGGATTTAAATTAAAACGTGTTTTCGATTTGTTTGAATTTGTTCTCTGACAATTCAAGCCTCGGAGGGAATGAATGTAATAATTATCACGGAGATTTTAAAGGGTTCTGACGATGATGTATAACAATCAGAATTACTGGGATTTTATACTTTTTCCATCGTCCGGTATTCTAGAGACTAGAAAACACGACGTTTCGGAAACTGAATCTGTTTCCGTCCTCAGGTGAAGCGGAAGACACCTACCCAGTTGGATCCGTTAGAAAGAGCTAATCTCAATCACGAGACAACCCCTAACAGTTTCACATAGTTATTTAATCACCTAAGGCCAGGCTAATTCGGCAGGATATAACAAGAAAATTAGCCACANAAAAATGTGATAGAGCACGCACAGGCGTGGATCTATACTTATAGGCTGCGATGATGCTAGGATTTTGGAAATTTAAAATAACAATAGGTGTAGAAATTATAAGGAATCGTGCCCATATTGCATGCTTAACCAATTCAATCAGCCAGCCCAGTTTGGATATTTCTCCTACCTGGATCTCCCTCATCAGCAATGAGATTTCTAACTCACAGTGATCTGTGTGACCTGACAGATTCGTCATGGGTTTCCATAATGTTTCAGGCTCAAGTGTTCAGGTTGTACTCCACAGATGGCACCAGCAGTAGATATATATGTCTTCACATTTTTTCCTCACTTTTCTTTGCATTGGTGCTCATGCACTTAATTCTGTTGGCTAGGTTTGTAGCACAAATTTCTACCTTCTTTTCTATCCTAGTTACAGTTGTCTATTTGTACACATCTGTGATTATATTCTGGTTCATTATATTCTTCACATGATCTCTCTTTTTTTTTTTGGTCACGTGTTTGGAAGAACTGGGAATAATTGTCCTATGCAGATATTGTATTATTACAGAATAGAGATTTTGTGTCTGTCCGTCTGCACGTTTCACTTTTCAAATTAGTTTATCAATTTGGATGCTGTCGCATTTTATGCGAGTAATGCGTTGCTGAAAACGTCGCATAATTCAAAACTCGCATACTGGAAGACAAGGGTTCTCGTAGGAATAAACATAAAGTATGGAGAATATTGGGATTCCCATTGTTTCAGACTTGCACATAAAGTGAGACTTTTTGATATTCTTTATATTTCACCATTTCAAATTCGCGTGAAATACGACCTCACTATATTTCGAACTTCAGTTTGTGCTTTTAAATTTGTCAACTGCTTTTACCAAATACGAAACCCTTTAGGATCATGTCCCTAAATATGTTTACGCCTTTCACATATTCCAAGAAACTTCGATTGAAAAACAGTAGGCAGTAATTTGCTACTCTTAGTGTACACTTCAAAGAACATCTGTCTTGCTTTTATAGCGAAAAATTACGTTTTGCTGGATGTGATGTTCTCACAGTCACGATAATGAAGGTAATATATTTGCCATATAACTCTGTACAGTCAGGTGAAAATTCACCTACTTTGCGAAATTTTACCCGCCTTCATGGCATTACATCTCGGAAGACGGCAATATCAATCCTTAACATCATAATTTTAATGTGTTTAAAGAGCGTCCTTTAAAGCTACGTGCACCACTTTCTTTTCAGGTCTGGAACCATGGTTTCCATTCTGTTTGGAATATATATTCCCGAGAAACGTCTAGGAATATGTAAGACACAAATCGTATGGAGCCTGATTGCGCTCGGTTGCGACGAACTGGCGGTGGGTTGGAAGGTTTCTTAATAGTTTTTGACCTGTCGCCTGGCAAGAAATGAAGAGCGTTGCGGGTTGTAGAGAGAAACGCTAGGGAACGTAAGTTTCGCCAGGAGTACGAGAAATTCAGTAGTAATATTCTGAAAGTGTGCTGCTTCTTTTCTATAGGTTTTTATTTTATTTTTTTCCAAATTCTTTCCAGTCTGTGCTAATACAAAATGGGGGAGAAATTGAGTCCCTTCATGTCTGCCAAAGACGTCCGTGACTGGAATGATAACAATTTCATAAAGAAATTAAGCAAATTTATGCATCGAACATACTGTAAGAAGGAGGGTGCAGGAAATTCAATAATGAGGAGCTTCATAATTTGTACTCTTCACCAGCCATTGTTAGAATTAAGACTACTGTGTTCTGGAGTGTCAAGTCGTATAGGTTCAGCGGTGTTTTGGAGGAACATACAGCTGCCATCTTCACTGCCATACAGTATGGCAAGCAGTTAGCTAGCAAAAAGCTGCCGGCACCGAACTACACAGAATCATGTCCCATAAGACGGTGCCCTCCATAGTCACCTCTGCGAGCACCTTAAATCCATTTTTGCAGTGAACAAGTGCGGGACAACTGGCGCGTAACACGATGAAAGAGATCTGAAATATCTAAAAAAAAATTGGCATGATAAACCTTAAAGTAAGTAATCACTTGAAAGACCTAGGCATTGTTGGATGATCGGTGATAAAATAAAGCTTAAGTAAATAGGACAGGAGGGTACAGTTTGGATGTGCCTTTCTCAGGGTGGGGATCAGTGGCAGGATACTTTGAACACTGTAATGAACACAATACAAATATTATCTTTCTGAACGTTATCCATCGTCCTCATTTTGCTTAAAACTTCGTTTCGGAGACTGGATTCTGTCTCCGTCTTCAGGTAAAACCTAATAGGTTGGGCCCTGTCGATAGGGCTGGTCCGTATCTCCGTACCTAGCTCTAGCTCTATCGAATGGGCCCAAGTGAGTAGTTTTTTCCTGAAGACGGATACAGAACCCAGTCTCCGCAACGGTGTGTTTGAAATAAAAACAGAGCGAGAATAATGGCCAGAAACATAATATTTATATTAATATACTGTACTATCGTCACAAACCTTTAGTTCTTATTTGCGGTAATGCACCTCTGAGTTCCATAGAATGTGAGGAATTTCTTACGTAGCTAAGCAACTATAAGTTTTGTTGTTTATGACTTAATTTTTTTTCCCCCTTGGCACTACAGCCCCAGTGGGCCTAGGCCTACCTCCATGAACTTCTCCGTTCACTTCGGTTTTTCCAGATCTTACACATACGGTAGGACTCCTTGGGCGGGTGATCAGCTCGTCGCAAGGCCTCTACCTGTACACAGACACAGAAAAACGCACACAAACATCCATGCCCTGAGTGGGATTCGAATCCACGATTCCGGCTTCCGAGCGAGCGAAGACAGTCCATGCCTTAGACCGCTCGGCTACCGTGACCGGCCTACTGCTTGTTTACTCGTATATAAGAGTATAAAACACGCTACAGTATTATAGGCCGTCAGCTTCTCAAGTAGGACTCTGCTCCGCATAGACCCTATTGTAGGCCCCATGTTTGATTTTTGGGCCTGCTTTCTTTTCTACGAAGTGTAGGCTTATAGTGTTGTTACTTGTGTGCGCGTCCTTGTGTCCTTCCCCTTAATATGTTAACCAATTAGGAGAATTCCATAAAGCTCCGTTGAACGTTGTTTCATTAAATGTTGCGTCATCTGCCTACTTTTTATTATAGACTACTACCATTAAGAATGCCAATATGGCGGCCACTTTATGTCGGATCTTTAATTAATGTATCGTAATATATTTTCTAGAGCCTTTGTGTCTTTTAAAGTTTTTTCTTCCAAAAATAAACTGACGCCATAGGGACGGCACGAATATTGTTTTTTATTTATTTTGGTTTAATGACAATAACTAACGAACCACTTAAACTTGAAATGTGGTACATATATAGGGATCTAGAGAGTATGCAGGTCACACTTGCAGAGACTACGTGGATGACATAGGCCTTGAAGAAGGTTTATATTTAAATTTAAAGAAATATGGCCTGATATGAACTGAATTCATCTAGTTCGTGACAGGTGCCAATGCTAAACTCTTTTCATCACGGTGATTAATCTGCTCGTTGCACAGCAGACGGAGAATTTCTTGACTAACTGAGCAACTAGCAGTTTCTGGGGACTGTGTTCCATAGTGTTATGTCATGTTACAGACATGGCGCTCGGAACGCCTCTCCCACCGGTTTGTATGTCAACTTTCAATTAAAGTGGGCGTGTGTTAATGGATCTAATGCACGAAGTTGTAGCCTATAATCGTTAGCTTATAGTTCCTGATTGCCTCGGTACGTGGGTGTAAGTGCCCTGATTGCAGAGCTGGAGGTGCTAAGTAAAACAGGCATTATGTGTTCTTAGCGGATCTTTTTATGTAACTACAAAGTCAGTGGGACGTGACGTGTTTTACTAAACAAGGCCATTAGGTCGCTTATCACTATTTTCGTAGTACTATGCAAATGAAGCTTAGTAAGTTAGCGTTTAGTTCAAATAGCTATAGGTCTGTCTATATGCTACAAAAGGACAGTAATTCCAAATGGCCCGTTTCTCACCGTTACCATGGTAACAGTCATAGAATGACTGCCGGCTTGTTAGCCGTTCTTCACAAATTACAAACAAATGCCTTATGTGGAGATCATGTCTGTGTGTGACCTAGCATCAGCGACTGAACCGATGGACAGATTTTGGAATGGGATAATGGCCAGGTACCTCAGATTTTCAACCATATTAATCTATAATAAAGCCCTGTTCACATAAACCCGGAAATTGAATTTTCCCTATATCCCATAAACCCTTCAACAAATTCTCTTGAAATTTACTGTGGGAGACATTCGCTTATTTGCATTCCGCTATTCCCGTTTTAGAAGTAAGCAAGCCTGTTAACTGAAAAAAAAAATGCATTTTGTAATTTAATGTCCTACATTACGGAGTACACATTTCCGATATTATTTCCTATACGTAATGTGGCTACTAGTACGATATAACTGCTTACCAGGCTTATGGTCACATCCAGAATGACTCTAATGCCTGCTTTCCAAGATAAGTTTTTTTTTGTGCTCTCTGTTGAAGTAAATAATTATGAACGAAATAATTACTTACACTGCATTACTTTCCCGTAAATAAGCCCATAATGACTACTGTCACATAACCCCCTTCACCGAAATGTGGAAAGAAAGTTCAGATACACACTTAACAGTGATATTAAGGATCTCTTTCGTGAACTGTACGTGTATACACGTCATATAAACAGTAACAGGTAATCTTTTATGTGTACCTGAGAAAGCTATTGTAGATATGTTTTCCTCAGGAGATTACATAGTGAGGTGTATCCAGTCATGTGTGTTAGCCTTAAAGTGACGCATGCCTTGAAATGAACTGACATGAATAGACCTTCACGTACAGTAATATTCTAAGTCATAAGATTAACACCCAGAAAATTTACATTGGAAAAACAACTTTATTTTGTGAAGAATGCCGTTCTCTGGGATGTGGCGCCTTGTAGATCTTATGTAGACCGACGTAGGAAGAGCATATGGTCTCCATCTTCAGGTTAAAATTTATAGGCTTGCACTTCTCTTAAATTATGTCATATTTTTAATTATTTTATGACTATTTTCTTTTTAATACTCGCCGATCGGTGACGCCACATTTCCGTATCTACGAAACCTTGAATATTATAGGCTACCAACAATATTGTGACGAAAATATCCATTTCCTAGGCAACGGCTCGGTAAACTCCGCCTGAAAACCGGAATAGTAACAGAAGGGGAAGCCCATTTGCTAGGCAACGCTCACTAGTTTCAGCTAACACGAACAACAGATCATAACATTGACTGCTCTTGAAGTTAAAGAAGAGAGTTCATTCATGAATTCAAATCTGTCAGAGATTCATTCGTAAGAGAATTCAGAAGGCAGTTCAATAGCTGAGTGTTCAGCTGTGGAGTGCTAGCCAGCGGACAGCGAAAGCTGAAGAAGTGGCCCACTCGCACAGAAAGGAAGACACTCTTAATCCAGAAAGGAATGGAGCGAGTCTTGGCATCCATTGATTCTGAGCTGATATAAGTGACTATAATTGTAAAGACGTCCCAACAAATCCAATCATAAAATCCAGAATTTTCAGCGAGTGGCTATTTCTAGAATAACTGGGAGTGTGTTTTATAATGAAACAAAGTTCTGGGGGGAACCCCAAAGCCCGTTTGTTTGATTTACATATTTGAGAAAAGGTCTCATTCGGCCTTCTTGAAGCAACTAGCAAGAAAGTCAGAACCTGCAGTTTATGTGTGGCTGGCGAATCTGTATGGCAAAGTTATTTACTGCACTACCAACCCTTTAGAAGCTGGAGCGGTGTGTTTTTAAAACACATATTTCATATGTGTCGTGGCCGGATATTCGCGGTCGTATGTAGTTTGAAGAGCGTGTCTCCAAGAAAAATGTACCGGAATTGCTGTGAGAATGGGAGGGCTTGTCGTCTCAGTGAACAAATTTGAGCAACAAGAATGCTGCAGCCTGTAAGGAAGAAATTGAGACAGTGAAGTCAAGATTCTTATTTTGCAAGAGGCCGTGAAATGGGTGTGCCTGTTTGAATACACCCACGAACATGTACCAGAATTTGGATTTAATTATTAAGAATACTCTCTTATGGGATGTGACGCCGTGTATGGTAGATTGATACCATCAGCTATGTAGGATTTGAGGTTCTCACAGCGGTGGTTATGAAGAGTTCTGTCTTATGGGATATAACGCCGTTTAATCCGTTGAAAGTCAACTGACCCTTTGGAGAAAGCTTTACATGCCACCTGATTTCACGCTAATTTCTTGCTTGGCTTATTCTTCGGCCTTGAAAATGGACGTGATATGTTCCTCCGAAACGTCGGTTGGCTTCCAACGGGCTACACGGGGATATATCGCAGAAGACAAAATGTTCATAGCCATCAACTGAACTGAACAAGCTTCAGACGGAAGAATTAATTAGCCGCCGTATACATTTGGCGTAATAAATATGTATTTATTAAAAGGTATATTGCATATTTCTGTAAAGAGAATTTGTGGGAGCGTGGGCACACAAGTTGCGGTATGCAGTTGAGAGAGCTCTAACTTCTTTTATTCCAAAATAGAATTGAAATTATGTTCTGCCTTATAAGTCTATTTGCATAGATCCCTTCTGGAAATCTCATTTGTCGCTAAATTATTTTCTCTGATGGGAAACTTGTAAATGATGGGTGGGACCGTAGGAGTTACCGACGAGGGTGCTGACTGAAATAATTCGAATACGAATAACTTTTTGCACCTTGTGTTTTCACATCAAGATATTTTCCAGAACATTGATTTGGCACACTGTGTTTCACAAAAAATGAACCAGGAATAATATTATTTTCTTATAAAATATTATTATTTACGCCTCTCGATTAATGTGACACCTGAACAGAATTTAAACACTTCGATCACCTCAACAGTAGACAGAAATTAGGCGCGTAGAGCAGAAATCACCACATGTTTTACAATCTTCAGTGTATGATCAGTGAATCATTCTGAATCTTATAAAATTCATGTGGGCACTAAAACATCCTTTCGAGTGTATTAAGATGCTCACGGGCATACGGTTTGCGATCCCAGGAATATGTACTATTTGTAATTTGCAGTTGTCATTTTGTCTTCGGTTCTCTGTAGTCACTTTAGTACGTGTCTCCATATTTCGGAAATAACTGCCTATTGAATATGGAGATGCTTTCTTTTATCGATTTTGTTATTAGCGATTTTCAACTTACTGTTAGGTATCTGTACTCTAAACTTATAATTTGTCAGTTTCAGTTCACGGATAATGTGTTTAATGGCGGAAGGCTGCGTTTCGGTCTGTGACGTGTGTGAGACTAGGTGAAGACAGCTGTGAGATATATGTGTGCTATAGGTGCACCTCGCCCCTGTCGCTGAGCTCCTAAGTTGGCAGTAAGCCCAAAATCCCAGGAGAATCTCTACCCTGAACTGCAATATCTCATGAGGGTCGTGAATTATCGTTGAAATCAACTTCTTCCATTTGAAAATCAATGTGAATCAAACTTGCAGCCAACACACATACACAGACGGATTGACTTTAGCTTTCAGATATTTCTGAGTTAAAAACTAATCAACCTGCTGAGAAAATGGTTATAATACATAGAAACTGTTTAATAAAATTATCTTTTGTTTCGTAAAATGTTATATTATTTAATTTTCCGTATATTTTAATTAATATAGGTCTCAGATGCGACAAGACATTAATTATTTGATCGTATTGCTGGCAAATCATACTAAATTTTTGGTCGTAAAACCTGCCGGAAAGAGAAATCTTGGACGACCTTGACATATATTGGAAGGTAATATTAAAATGGATCGGAAATAAATATAGTGGTGTGATGTGGATTATGTTCTTCACGTTCAGGATAAGGTGCGTAATGGGCTTTTGTGAATACGATAATGAACCTTCCAGTTCTGTAAAAGGCGACGAATTTCTTGAGTTGCTTAGCGACTTAGCTTCTGAAGAACAATTCTGCTACATGGCATTAGGAAATTTGGTAATTAAGTTTTTTGTTTGTTTGTCATAGTTGTTAGTTAGTGTGGTTCAGCTTCGAGTTTATTCTTCCTCATGCATATGGGAGTTCAAGCATTAATTTAATACAGCATTAATTTACAGAATAGAGTCGGAATATTTCTGTCGGTATAGCTACGAGCTGCTGGCTGGAGGTCCGGGTTCGATTCCCGGCAGTATAAGATTTTTCACTTCTCCGTAGTGTCCAGACCGACTCTGGGGCCCATCCAGCCTCCTATTCAATGGATACCGGGGGTAAGGGGGTAGGAGCGTGAAACTGACCACTCACTTCCATATAGTGACGCGGTCAAGAAAGGTGGAGCTTTGCCTCCACTCCCCAGTATGTCTTCATGGCATAGTGCTTAAGTAAGCACAGGGACTGGACAGAATAATTTCAGTAAGAAATAATTTGTAAGATTTGATGCTTTCACGGCCGTGACTATGAAGAAAGCAGTCTTCTGGGATATGGCACCGTATATATGTGGTGTTAACCGACGTTTCGGAGGAACGTAACCTCCGAAACGTCGGTTAACACCACATATATACGGTGCCAAATCCTAGAAGAGTGCTTTCTTCAAAGAAATAATTTAATAATCAACGGATTTACGTAAGCATAGTGCCCCATAAGAGAACCCTGAGATTCAACACCACCAGTAGCAAAGCGTGCTGCTGGGTTTATCTTCAGCCACTTTCGTTCAACTACGCTTGCATTGCATTTGTCGTACATTCATTTTGTTGTTACCCTTCAATCTAATTCGTGATATGCAAGCTGCCGCTCTCTAGGCATTATTTTATGATATATTTGTGCATGCATCTGATGGCCCCAGCCTTACATGGTGAAGTCCGTATATAGAGGATGCCAGTAATGTTGTATTTGAGCATCCTGTTGCACTGCAGTCTTTCCAAGTATTTGTTTCCGTCTCTCTTGCAACTCACACTAGGAGTTCTAATTGTGTAAACAGGACAAATAAAGTGAAGGAATGAGAGTATTGAAAGATAATTGAATTTTGAATTAAAACTTATTGTATTAGTAACACGAAAGACGAAAACGAATATATACGTAGAAAGTAAAGGATTTGATTAACTCGTTGCCAGGCAACAGCTCTGTAAACACTGTCCAACACGCATCAATACAGGAAGATGTTTTTTCTATAGATTTGACCGACGCGCCAATAAACTTGCTGCATAACGATCACGTGATATGCTTTTACTGTAGGTCGATGTCCGTTCCGCGTCTTTATAAGAAAGAGTGATAGAATTCCTTTAAGGCAGTTACGAGATACGAGCTACGAGTCAGCCGTAAGCTGGAGGAGTGAGTCCAGAAGAATTTTTAATTCCGAGGTTCCAGAGTGATTGAAGACGAAATAGCAAGAAGACTTCACAGGGATTTGAAGTGATAGTTCCTGTGTTGAGATCCGTTGCTAGGAGACGACTAGTGGAAACTTAGAATCCTAGTGTGTATATGTGTGTAACAGTGAATTATGAAGTGTAGAAATGGCGATAGCACTGAAATTACTTATAATTATTGGTGGTGTGTGTCAGGCATAAATAAACACGTTCATGCAATCCAGAAACCGCGTTATTAGTCACTAATACACGTGACAGAAAGAGTGTATTGGGCACTCCTTATAATTTGTGTGTGTGTGATATTAGTGGAACTTTACGGCGGAGTATTTAGCTTCTTTCTTCTCATACGGGAGTTCCTTTTTACAATCTTGCGTCTAAGACAGGCTATCCTGCTCAAGATTATTCTTGGTTTTCCTCAGTTCCTACAAATATTCCTTGATAATTCCTTAGATTAGGTTAAAGTCGCTCCCTTCCACATCCTTCTGTTTCATCGTTAAATAACCAACCAATCTTTCGACTGTATAGGCCTATAATTCCAGCTATTGAAAGTGTCGTTAGATAAAAAGAAAAGTAAAGCAACACCTGTACCAGGCCGTGAAGGCCCATAGGATTGTGACGCGTTAAGGGTCCCACATTATCTAGACAATCGGCTCAAAGATGGCGGTAAGGTTGTCAGCCTTACGCGCCGACCGCGCTTTACTCCCCGGGAAAAGTATTTAATTTTTTCCTGGTACTCATTTCTGTTAGAGGCTGAGTCGACCCCAGGGCCATAGTGCGGCTGGAACCAAAAACAAATTAATATGGATAGATAACGAACTATTCTCGTGGGGTCAGAATTGCAACAATGGAATTAGTAACCAAAATTTCGGAGATTGCCTGCCACGATCGTCAAGACATAATACTGGAGACAGAGACAAACTCCGAAAAGCTGCATATTAACTCCATTTGGTAACAGTTTATCACCAGAGATGATTTAATTTACTCAACCATCATATAAACTTATAATTTTATGAATAAGGCTTCCGAAACGTCGTATTTATTAAATCAGCATATATTATCAGAAAGTGCGCACTGTTAAATAAAGTATTTTTATAATGAATGAACTATTATTACAGGCTTATAATAACATATTTTCAAACCAATTCCGAATGTTAGATTTATCTTCTAAATCTTCTAACAAATTCGTACTTGTAACTTATAATTTGAGTTTGGTGGTGACCATAATTTTCTCCTTGTTTGCCAACTTAATGATGGTGTAAAGAAATATGTGTGTTTTCTCATTACCAGTAGACGGAGGCTACTCTGTGAACGCATAGTTGCTGTTTTAAGCCACTCAGTGTTTTCCCATCCCTTGCGAAAGGAGGTTGTACGGTCTACGGTTGAGTGAAGTACTGCTTCTTTGGGCACAGTAGTCTTGTAGGAATTCAATGTCACTTAAAACTTACGTTCTGCTGTTTCCAATTCAAAGGCTAGAGGTCTCTGAAAGTGTTTAAGGTATTAATCTTTATGTTTCATATAATTTTGTTACTCCACATGGCAATTTTGTTATCATAAATTCCCTGGATGCTTAGGAAATTTTGCTTTTCGTATATTCTATTTAATCGTGATGTGACAGCTGTGTGCAAAGCAAGTCTGTTGCTTGCTTACTGATTTCCCATTTAGCCTCCCTCCCTTCTCTTCCCACTCTTATACAGCTGGGTTTATTCGACTCGACATTAGTCTGTCAGCACCTGCTCACGCTGGTTCCTCGCTCGCAAATTTTTCTTTTTTCTTCTACCATGAATATTGAGGGGATACGTTCCTCCGAAACGTCGGTTAACACAATACCTACACAGCGCCACATCCGAGAAGACTGCTTTCTTCAAGTCTCTTTCTTAGGTTTGTGTCCAGTTCCTGTGTCAGTTTTATGTTACCAATGAAATTTAATTACAACCGAGAGCAGTGTTGTGGCTGTATGAACACACCCCATTGGCGAAACCGGAATTAAATCATATTACAGAAATCTAAACATTTATTTATGTACTGATCGGAATACGAAATCGATATTAATGCATTTTCTTTTCCATTGTGTTTGTTTCTTTCAGTGAAACTCTGAGGCTACATTCTCAAAATATACTAGTGAGAATTTCTCGCCAAAGTTCTTCTCTTATCTGAAAACATTAAGGTTAAAATATACAAAACTATAATATTGGCCTTTTTTTTTCTTGTTGGTTATGAAACTTTGTCTCTCACATTGAGGCCATTTCATAGTTTGTGTGCAGTGTGCTGAAAGAAAAAGGGGGGAAGTAACTGGAAACCTGAAGAAATTCCATGAGGTTCTTCAAAATGTACACTCTTCACAAAATACTGTTGAGGTGATCTAGGTGGAGGAAGATTAAATGGGCGGAAAAAAGTACGACAAATAGGAAAAATGAAGAACGTACACAAACGTTTGCTCGTAAAACCTGAAGAAAAGAGAATACTTAAAAGACCTGGTGTAAGTGAGAGCGTAGGGTAAACTGCACATTGTAGAGCGTGTGGACTCTATTTGGGTAGCTTAGGATAAGGACCACGTTAATGGAATTTGAGGCTCCATAATAACGGAAAATTTCATAAGTATTTCAGCTACTGTGCTACTTGAA
Source organism: Cryptotermes secundus (assembly GCF_002891405.2). Lineage (NCBI taxonomy): Eukaryota > Metazoa > Arthropoda > Insecta > Blattodea > Kalotermitidae > Cryptotermes > Cryptotermes secundus. The sequence continues at coordinate 2,214,363 of NW_019732857.1, read as the reverse complement.
ATTAGTTATATAGTTAATTAGTTAGTTAGAATTTGAATTATCACCAGGTTATCATCTAACAGCGTCGTTGGCATAGGCCTGTTACATATTGTCATAACAGGACATCCATGACGCTTGGACAGTGATGAGCACTTTCCATGTGTAACGATCAGGACTCGCTTAAAACTATCTGAGGTTTATTAAAATATGTAGTAGTTTGCTTTACTTGCAGCAGACACACTCTCCCATCCTTATCTTAGTTAGTTTCCCCTAATGAGGGTTTCCCTCATTATCTATGGCAGCAGGTAGTGAATTAGACTTATTGCAGGTACTTCTTGAGTAAGTTTGTTGATGTACGGCGCTGGGTACATGGAATGGGTCCAATTTGCATAGGTTTGCAGTTGANCTGCTTTCTTCATAGTCACCGCCGTGAAAGCCTCAAATCTTACATGGTTAACAGTTGTTTGGAGTCCCGTGAAGTTGCTTCCCCTCCTGTTCATCTCATTTTCCTCGTTATTATTCTGAATGGACTTAAAAAACCTATACTATAGGATGGCTGTCCGCCAGCAGCAGGTTTCCGCTTCTGCAGAAGCACCCAGAACAACCATACACAGAACAAAAGGATAAACCAACAAACTAACAGAAACATGCACTATACACTTTCATAACAACGCCATGATAACATAATATAAGGTAGAATATTCTGAAGCATTTACATCAGAAATGAAAAGCAGAACAGCGTAATAGTAGAGCCTCAGGTTCCATCAACCCAGCATCGTATACTCATGATGATGGCCAGTTATGCCGAAACATGTAACGGTAAAAGGTAAAGCCCCGGAGGCACACAGGGTTCTGAGACGTCGAGGCTCCCACATTTTCTAGACAATCGGCTCACAGATGGCAGTGAGGTTGTCGGCCTTACGCGCCGGCCGCCCTTTGCCCCCCAGGAAGATTCCTGAACTCATTTCTTTTAGAGGTTGGGTCGATCCCAGGGCCATAATGCGGCTGGAAGAATTAGGTACATTGGAAAATCCAATGAAATCGGGAATCGAACCCGCGACCTTCCGGCTTGTATCATAGTGCCTCAGTCAATTACGCTACTGCGTGCCTCCGACCGAAGCATGTAGTATTATGTAGTAAAGAGACGAAGACGCACAAAGACGGCAAGGAATGAGAACACAAGCCAGAGATGTATGGTCGTTGTAGAGGCTCCACTTGCTAAACTATATAAGGAGCTGAGGGACGACAGTGTAATAAAGGAACCCGACCTCAGCAAAACTTCTGTTATCTTTACTTTGTTATTTCAAACAAAACTAATATTTTGGCATTGGTCTTCTCTCTGTTAAACCTACCTTAATAATGTTTAATCTTCTTGTTCGAACAGCAGTAAATGTCATAATTCAAAATCTTGTACCGTAGGAGGCGGCAAACCCGTCATTTGTAACTAAAGCAGTATATTTACGATATTGTGACATGACGCCTGAAACCCGGAATAGTCCATTGCTAGATAACGGCTCGCTAGGCACATATCTGCTGCAACGGATAAGCTTGTGGAGGCCAGGGCGTTGGTATGAAATTGACACACGTTTCTATGGAGATGCGGATTCGTGGAGACCGACTTGGTACGGAACCCCCTTTTCCGTATGAACGGAATCAACAAAGGTTTCCACGGATCTCCCACACATACTGCACGCCGCGCTCATGACACCTTCCTTGATTTGGTCATAATATGCGGTAACGTGTAGAAATTACGAGGTTCCTCATTATGCAGTTTTATCCATTCTCCTATTAACTACTTTAATGTGGGCCCAGATTGAATTTAAAACCGTTTGTTCTCGAGTATTCCTTTACTATATTCTTCCCATTGGGTCACACGACTTTCACAATAAGGTAAAACAACGGACATAGCGCTTGGTTATTTTAACATTCAGGACGGGAAGTCAGAATATAGTAGCCATGTAAAACAGCGGGTAAATTCCTGAACCCAGTGGTGGCAGTCGTACCAGAAATTGAATCTGTTCTTATTTTTTTAATTTTTAAACATATTTCCAATACATTTCATCTTTGCCATATTTTTGAAGAGTGTATTAGCTGAGCAGTTCTATCTTTGGGATGTAACACCTTCCCAGGCAACCGACGTTTCTGAGGAACATGCCGTCTCCATCTTCAGGATCGAAAAACCCTGCTCTGCTTGTTACCTACTTTACGCTGGTTTCTTGCTTGGCAGATTCTTCAACCCTGAAGATGGAGGTAACGGGCTCCTCCCAAACTTCGGTTGACTTTCAACGGACTACACGGCGTTATGTTTCAGAAGATGAAACTTTTCATAACCACCGCTGTGAGAGCCCCAATCCTACACATTTTTTGTTTATTAAGAAGTTGTCCTGCGTCTGGTGCCTACACATTATTATGTAGACGTTCAGTAAAAGACACAAGGTCGCGCTTCATTTGTACCGCCCTGTCTTCGATCCTTGTGTGTGACAGAAACATCCACTGTTCACTGAAGTTCTGTCTTCGTGCTTCTTGAACTGTGTTCACATTGTAAGATTTGAGCTCTTCACGGCGGTGATTATGAAGAATGCCGTCCAGAATCCCAGAAGACGGAATTCTTCGGTATTCACATTGTCCGTGAAACGAATGGAAGCGCTTTCCATGTTGTAACAGAAAGTCATATAATGTTTCAACGGGAATATACGTAAATAGAACTGCGAATTGTAACTACCATCCTCTTTTGGTTGCTGTGTCTCTGGTCGAATGAATTTGAATTGATTTTACTTTGACAACGTTTCATTGTGTTATTTAACGGAAACCGTACAAGTTATATATCATCGGTTATGTTGGACTAAGTGCTTTAGCGAGAGTAACCGGTTTCAACAGTTAGTGGTATGCTACTGGTTACTCAGTTGTATTCCATATGTGTCATAACCTTGGCACTTTCAAAAATTGAACTGTAATAAAATATTGGTAATATTGCTGCATTGATTGCTGTTGTTCGAATAAAACTATATTTATTAATTGGATCTTCGAAGGAATATTTAACATTTCTCTGACTAATTAGTATAAAATTATATTTATTGTTTTGTTATTTTTCTTGGTTTGACATGTCTGATATTTTTCTATTCTGATAGCTACCTCCACAATTGCCGTATTACTTCGAATATAAAACTCATATTTTTCACATTTTCCCCGTTGAAGAATTGAAGTGCGCTTAAATTCGAGAAATGTGCGCCTTTCTATTTTTTTTCTCTAAAATCCACATTCGGAAACTGTGTGAGCCTTATAGTCGAACTAATACGGTATATAATTATACAGTACTCGTATATATACCTCTGTTTAGGTTTAAGGTAAACAACAGGAGGCTGTAGAAAATTGCAGGACAAGAAGCGTCATAATTTCTAATCTTCGTCAAATATCATTAGGCCGATGACATCAAGGAGGGTGATATGAACGAAGCATGAGGCTTGGGAGCGCTGAGAAATACGAATACTGCTTCATCAGAATCATTGAGGGGAAGGGACCGCTTGGAATAACTCGGGTAAATGGGAAGATAATATTAAAATTATGTATGAATCAGTAGGATATGGAGGTCTAAACTTGATTCATCTGCTCTTGTGAACTATGTGAACACCCCACAATGGACGTTTGGGTCCCGTAATTTCTTTATTAGGTGAGCGACTATTATTAGCTACTTTGATTCTGCTCCATGGAGTTGGTTAATTAGATACTACCGATTGCGTTCTAAGGATGAAGAGAGATGAATCGAAAGTGCGGTTAGAGGAAACATTTTTAGTTTATGTGAGGATGCCAGTCTAGCCAGGGGTGAGAACTTCACGCCGTGATGATCAGTTCCAGGTCAAGTTCGAAACCAACGCACGGATGGTATGTTGAGGTGTACGTGGGTTCCATGTTATGTTGTTGGGTTGCTTGATCTTTTCAAAGAGGTGAAGGCGTACTGTGCAGACAACCTTGAATTTGGGGGCTCCCGGGATCTCAAGCCCCGGAGGAACAGCTGGTGCACTATTCAAAGTCCAGCGAAGGTTTCAGATGCGAACAGACCGACTCTACTAGCTGCATACATTTTAAAGTGGCTTAGTGAGCGAAAAGGTTTAAAATTTACTGGATTCATTTCGTCCCACAAACTTCCCGCAAGAGTGCACTGAGAGATTATGTATTCTGTGTTGTTTTGGAGGTCCCAGGTGTAAACCTCTGCCCCGGGGGCCGGCTTGAATCACTGAATTTCATAGTGCCCCCATTTCCTGCAGCCAGTATTGGGATAATACCTTATTTAGGACAAAACCACTCTGATTAACTTCTCTTCGAAATACTCATATTTATTTATTAATGATTATACACTTTGTACCGTTGGCCACAGAACGCATTGTTAAATAAACCATAAATAGGCAAATTAATTTACTGTTTCAGATATGCTCTGAAACTGCAATTTTTAGATTAATTCGAAAATAGTTAGTGCACCGAAACACCGCAGACTTTTGTGGCTGTGGAAAATTTTCTAACTTTTCTGTAGGATTTGAGAGTATCTGTTCCTGTGTCGCAGGCAACCAGGAGTGCTGTTCTTCTTTCTGTATCAACTAATAAACTCCATATAAGCTCACGTCTAGTCTTTCAGTATGTTAATATGTAACTGATTTTTCGCACACAAAGCACAAATGATATTAATTTATTCTTATATTATTTCATTGAAGAAGTTTTGTCTATATATGGACGAATATGATGGAAAGATGATTACAAATGATGCTTAGTTAAATATTTGGAAACAAGCGCTCACTGTCCATCTCAATGCATCTGTTTCGCCGACATCCCCCAGACGAATCTGAGTAAAACTAAAGCCCAAGTCGCTACAATCGGTAACCCGGTCAGATTCTAATACGAACCTTTAGGAATTCACGTACAAGAAGCTGCCGCTTCGCTAACATGTACGGTTATTAGACGCTACCATTGAGTATCGTCGACATCATTAGCATGGATTAGGTGTCAAGAAACACTCACCGTCCTTAATATTAAATTGGAACGTCCTTCTCTCGGTTTCATTGTTCGTTCCATTGTATAGCAAGTAACAAAAGGTAACGTTAAGATGTAAAGAGAAACCTTTCCCACCGAACTCTACTTAAAGCGGTGTACACTGAAATGGGAAGGCTGGAACACCGGCTCCTGGAGATCTGCAGTTAGGTACGTAGCAGTGCACTCTGAAAAGTGCTGCATATTTAAACAACGAACCTGCCTCCAAAAGGGACGCGAGTTTCCCTGATTCTGTCAAGAGACTTAAAATAGAACCGTCTTACCGATCGGATTATGGTGTATTGATGGGACTCTTTGGCCTGCTGAGTCTTAGTTAATGCAGGTCGGATAATGCTAGTCTGCGGAGAAAGAAAAGGTTATATTCCGCCGTCTCTTGCACTGCCACCCCCAGTCTTCTTACGTTCTTTCCTTATACATCTAATTAATTCCACGGAACAATGCTCTTGTTGACAAGGTCGTTGTCGCTGATACGAGTTAAGAAATATTCTGCTTTTTAAGGAACCTCAGGAGCATTAACGTCTTTACAAGAACCCGCCGCTGTCCAGTGCACTCCCTCACATCTTCTTTGTTTAAGATCGATTTTAGGGCCGCGCCATAGCTCAAGCGGCTAGTCGCTGGCTTCCCACCGCGGTGGCCCAGGTTCGATCCCGGGTCCGGTCAAGTGGGATTTGTGGTGGACAAAGTGGCGCTGGGGCAGGTTTTCTCCGAGCACTTTGGTTTTCCCTGCCAATCTTTATTCCACCAATTGCTCCACAATCACCCTCACCTATCATCTGGGGCTGGTACAATAGGCCAGAAGTGGCTGCAGTACAAGGGACTTAGCCCCACCCCACTAGCAATAAAAAAATGATATATTTTAATTTTATTCTCCAATTCGCCCCTAAGTATACAGACTCGATGCTTTTTTTTTCATCAATTTTCCGACAAATTTTGTATGCATTTATCAGTCCTGTACTCAGTTGATACGCTCTTCTTGAAATTGAAACATTAAACACAATAGTGATATAATAATACTAATACCAATACTGCTACTACTACTACTACTACTACTACTACTATTACTACTAATAATAATAATAATTTATCTGATGTTTACAACTGACTAAGTAAATTAACTCCATGGAGATGAGCCCTTCTTGAGAAGCCACCAATTTTCTAGCAAGTCAAGAATTTCCCAGCATTTTATGGAGCCCGAAGGTTCATTACGTGTTTACAAGAGCCCTCCACTGGTCCCTGTCCTGAGTCAGATCGATTAAGTCCATACCACCCCATCCTGTCTCTCTAAGATCCTTTTTATTATTATCCGCCCACCTACGACTTGATATTCCTAGCGGTCTCTTTCCTTTTGGCTTTCCCACTAATATTCCATATGCATTCCTCTTCGCCCCCATTCGTTCTACATGTCCTTCCCATCTCATACTCCATGACTTGATCATTCTAACTATAATTGGACAATAGCGCAATTTATGAAGCTGATCATTGCGCAGTTTTCTCCAATCTCCCATCACTCCATCTCTGTCCAGTTCAAATATTCTCCTCAGCACCTTGTTCTCAGACACCCTCAGTCTGTGTTCCTCCCTTAATGTCAGAGATTTCACGCCCACACAGAACCACACGCAAAAATATAATATCTTTGTATGTTCTAATTTTATGTTCTTGGACAGTAGATGAGAAGACAGAAGGTTCTGTATAATGGTTGCAAGTATTACCCGAATTCAATCTCCTCCTAATTTCCTCCTGAATCAAATTATGATTTTTTATCGTCGTTCCCAAATATCTGTGCTACATTTTCAATACATATGTTAGCTCTCTTCATGTCATGATTTTACCCTGTATTCTGATGACGAGACAGCAACATATACTTAGTTTTCTCTGTCTCTCTCTCTATACCAACCTCCTTACTAGCGTCAAATAAAGTTTCTGTATTTATCTTTACGGTATATATGTTAATACCTAGTAGATTCAGTCCATCAGTATAGGCCAACAGCTGATATATCCCATTTAATTTCAGTCCCACCTGGTGTTCTTGGACCATCCTAATGGCACATTCTGAAGCAAAGTTCAAAAGCAGTGGCGATAGAGCATTTCCTTGTTTTGGACTATTCTGGATATGAAAATTATCATACAGATGTTTACTATACGGACTTCACTATACGTTTCGTTTAAACACATTGTAGTTAGTTTAATTACTTTCATAGGTACACCAAAGTATGAAAATATTGAACCATACTTCCCTCCTGACTGAATCATAGGCCATGTTTACAACTGGAGACAGTAAATAAAGTTCTACTTGAGTAGGATTCACTGATGTCCGCAGTGCGCCAACTGAGCGCACTTCGCCGTGATCAGTCCCATCAGTCCCACCGCGATGGCCCGAGTTCGAACCCGGGTCTGGTCAAGTGGGATTTGTGGTGGATAAAGTGGCGCTGGGGCAGGTTTTCTCCGAGTACTTCGGTTTCTCCTGCCAATCTTCATTCCATCAATTGCTCTAAATCACCCTCACCTATTATCTGGGGCTGGTACAATAGGCCAGAAGTGGCCGCAGTACAAGGGACTTAGTCCCACCCCACTAGCAATACAAAAATCCATGATCAACTTTTTGGTGGAGTTTAAATCTCTTCTGAGAATCAGTTTACGCAAGGAAGGAAAAGTGGTAAGCAGAAGGGTTTGTATATTCGTTCGCAACCAGAAAATACTTTTGAAGTTGACTTAACATAAAAATTACGCGGTAGCGTCGTTGGTTGATGCACCATGCTACAAGCCGGAAAGTCGCCGGTTCAAGTCCCGATGAGGTCATTGGATTTTTTTCAATTGACCTAATCCTTCCCGCCGCACTATCGTCCTGGGGTCGACTCAGCCTCTAACAGAAATGAGTACCAGGAATGTTCTTGGGGATAAAGGGCGGCTGGCGCGTAGGGCTGACAACCTTGCCGCCGTCTATGGGCCGATCGTCTAGAAAATGTGGGAACCTCATCATCTCACAACCCTATGAGCCTCCATGGCCTGTTACAGGGATACGTTTACTCACTTTTCTTTAATACTAATGGTGTTAATAACATAATGTGTGCATGACTGAGTAGCAAAGTGTTTGTAGATGCAAATTTATGTGGATTTTTTGGTGAGCCCAACGAATTTCTGCGTGTGTTATAACGATAGAAGGGAAGTCTCCTACAGTGTATACAGTGTAATAATTCCCTGATTACTTTACTGAAATACTGTGATGATCTCTTATAACACTGAATATGCAAGAACACATGATTGTATGAGAAAAAATTAGGTAAGAGTTCCAAAGAAAAATTCATGACCTTGGATCTACCTACAAATCAATTTGTGATTTGCGCAATAACAAATTATGTATGGACTTCAAAGCCCCTCGAGTGTATTACCCATAATCATCAACATACATAACCAAATCCTGAGCTCTGAATATACTTGAAATTCCGCCCAAAACTCTAAATTCTCTTCCATTGATTTAAGTGGTATCTATCGTATTTATGGCTCTACAGCCCTCGTGGGCCTTAGTCGCTTGTTTAGTTTCTTTATCTATACATAATCAATACGACTCCTTGGACAGGAGATCGGACCATCGCAAGGCCGCTACCTACACACAGAACAACAGAAAGACAGAATAAACGCACATAGACATCCATGCCTCGAGTGGGATTCAGTTAGTGAGTCTGTGGTGTCGAGCCTCTCGTGGGGCGCATGACCAGATTTTAATGTAATTTCATGACAGTTGCAGTCGTTATCATGTGGGAGCGCCCCTCGACAAAGTGGACAGGTCTCTCGCGTGTCAAAAGTCTTGGTAGTTGCCATAGGCTGTATGCATGTATGTACAATGTTTAACAACAGCCGAGGCACAGATTGCAGGCAAGCACCGGAGAAAGAAAACATATTAATACAGAAGAAGTGAGTAAACAAAAACAAAGATGTGGGGGGAATACCCAAAGAAAGTTATAACTAAGACCGGAATGAGGAACTCACCACTCATCTCCTTTCAATGGCGATATTTGTGCGTGGAACTCTACCTCCAGTCCTCCATACGTCTTTATCATATATGCCTAATTATGTACAGAGACCAGTGTACCTTCAGTTTTCTGTATTATTATTATTATTAGTATTAGCATTAGAGCGGGTGGGTTTCCCCATGCACTTTGACCAGTTATTGGTCAATTGTGCGTCCCCCTTTAATTTCTCCTGTCGCCATACCCTACCGGTACTGGTGCGTGCTATCAGCCCCGTTCAGCCAACGAGGTCGGCTGTCGGCACCTGATATTTCCCCCATCTACCAGACGCATTGGAAACTACTTGGGCGGGAAATTGTTGCCTAATTTTGCTCAGAGGTCTCCTAGAGACATGAGGATCTTTTACGTGCCGCAAATCTACGACACGGGACCCACGGCTTAAAATCCCTCCCGGAGGACTTGTTCCCTGAATTTTTCAGCCCTTAAAAATTCCACGACCTCCGCCGGGTGGGAACGTTACTCCTAGACTTCGGAGGCCGCCTTTATTTTTATGTAATTGTTGTGAATATTAGGAATTTGAATTAAAAATACACAACATTTCATATCGTGATTATTATATTTGAATCGATCGGATGGAAGCAGGAAAATATCCACGTTTCAGCCATTTGACATGTTCCCCTTTTTAAACTAACTGAGTCTCTCATCTTCAAATCTCAGTCCGTAAATTAATGGAAAACGATGTGGGCTTTTAATCGAATTCAGATATTAACTAGAAAATAATTGTTATTTCTATTTAATAAAATTGTATGGGACTTTAACTATTTTAGCATTTATATATGTTTGTGCTAGCAATTTTAGTCTTTATTCAGCTACATCAGAACCAGTTTCGTGTCAGCGTATTTTAATAGAGACGATTTTTTTTACCTTTCTTTTGTAAATTAATGTTCCTTGTAATATGAACGTTGTACATATTTCATTATCGCATCTCAGAAATGTGTAACTAAAATTTTATGTCACGAAAATCAAACAAACACTAAACATACAATTGCAAGCTTTGCATAGAATGTCTGGCAGAAAGTGTTAAATTGAGCTTTACTTTGATTATTTTTGTTATTTGCTTACGGCGTATTTAGCGACGATTTGAGTAACTCTGACTGCCAGTAAATGACAGGATGTTAGTGAATTGTGAACTTGGAAGGTTGTGAAAGGAAATGGTCCTAGCCTAGTTGGAGGTATTATTCTGAGTTTGCCTTGAGAGAATGAGAAATCCATGAAAAACTTGTGCCGGTCTGGGTTCGAAGCAAGCACCAAACGAACATTTCCTGTGACTATTTCTGTTATACTCTATATATATGCTATATAATACGTAGACAGATTTAAGATAAATATCAGTAGGGCGAAACCAAACACGAAATAAATACAGATGCATCATTTACATGCTATTAGTGTTCATAAAAACAGATTTAGATTAGGTCTTTGTAAGGGGCCCAACTAAGTAGTTGTCTTCCCCCTAACCTGAGGACGGAAATAGATCCAGTTTCCGAAACGTGTTTTCTATTTTTTTAGAATACCGGACGATGGAAAAGTCCAAAAAAACAGCAATTCTCTGTGTTATACGCCATCATCAGAACCGATTAGAATCTACTAGTATTCACAAGGTTGAACTAGGCGATGGATAAGTATTATTACTACATGTTGAAAAGTTGTACTGATAGAATTGAAAATCTTACTTAATTTTTGATAACATTGTTGGAGAGAGACATATTCGAATGCCTTTCGACTTGATGCAGACTCTTTTTAAACACGAAGACTTTTCCCGTTTTGGCACTTATATTTGCGAAAGCATTTCGCATATCCTTGTTGGGTGCTAATTTATTACTGAGAATCGACAGACGTGATATATATTGTCCCGTGTTAGTGGCTAGACACGTGGTTTGTATTGATAAATGGATTTACTGAACGCTTATAACTCGTAACTACATTTAACTATAACAGTTTCACGGATCTATGCACATGCTCTGCAGATCACTAATGGAAACATCAAAGGGTTCTATGTCTTCACCACGCGTAGCTAGGTAACGGCTTCCAACAATGGGAATTCCTCTGCTTCCGTGCCCACATCTTCGCGAATGGCGGCTTGATCGCAACTAACTACATACATAACGGCTTCAGAGTCAGAGCTACTTTACGACTGGCGGTTTACAGCTAGCCAATTCGTCTTGGCGACAAGCTCCTTGAGACTTATTACAAGCATTTTTTTTCAACTGAACCCTTGCGGTCATAGTCCTTATGGAACATACTTTCTGACGAGAGGATGGGTCTGTCATTCACGAGTACAATTGCTCCTGATCCTCGCCAGCCCAGTCATTCTCGGGCCCAAGTCCCGCGTGACTCATGACATATTTTACTGTTTCAAATTCGAGACCCCCACCCTGGACGGCCAGGGCTCCGTATTTATGTAGCCCAGGAACAGGGTGACCCAGTTATACTTCCATGCACTGGGTTCTCTTTTTGTCGCCTGCTACGACTCGCAGGGCTATGGTGGAGATATTCTACNAATACCCCCCCCCCCCCCCCCCCCACACACACACACACACCCGTACACGTGGTTGTACAACCTTGGGTCGAATTGCATAGAAATCACCGTTTCCAACAGCTCTTCTATCGTTGTGTGCATATCTTCTTCCGCGATGCGTGTCTACTGAGCCGTTACCTAACAGCGGTCAGTTATTTCTGGCTTCATTATTCCGGCTCTACAGCTGCCATGTCGCAATACACAAACACTTTCTTGTGAACATTGTAAGATTGGTGGAAATGTGAGACCGGAACAGGCTTCACCTAATCTGTAGAAGAAGAAGAAGACTGATGATGATTTTGAACATCATGTAAACTTGGGGGAACTTTCTTGCACGTCGACAACTCTGATCTGGAATACAACTGCCTTAAAATGCCATCTGAAGTGCCTAGGGGCAAAATCCGTCATTTGTTACCCCCCCTGACAAGTAATATGGCATGCTCGTGACCTCGACCTTTATCAACGTCAGGAACTAACTCAAGTGACTTCCTAACTGCATGGAGGGAGCTTTTTGATAAGGTAATTTGAGCTTCCTTTTATGTTACACAAATAACGCATCAGTTACAACCCACGGTCAGGTTAGTCTTATGATTTTATATAAACCATTGCCAATATAAAGTTCATCATTTTGTAGAATACCTGAACAATTCATGATACAGCAGACATTTCAAAATTTACCTCATCTTTTTAGGCAGTATATACTGTGACTGTTCAATCCGCATTATTAATTAATATTGATACAATTCTTCATTTCCTTGGATGTCATATCTGTGTTTATGTTATCACGTGATAGAGTGAATATAGACGGGGTTCGGATTGGTAACTCCATTTATTCACCACTTATACACACAACTCGTTAATGCAGGTAAATATGGCGCCATCGCTAATATCCATGCTTTACAGATCACTAGCGCACACGCTAAGCCTTCTCATTCTGCCTTCAGCTGTTCCTCCACGTGAGGCAGACCTACTATAACACAGTGACTACGAATCGTACCCGGTGTGTCTGATCCCGTATTGCCCCTGTAACACACACAGTCATTATGTTATGTCAGCCGGATCTCTTAGCTGAGAGCAGATGGGTGAGCAGATGCTGCTTTCCTTGTCGTATTTATGTTTACTTGTTCGCAAGAACGGATGATCTCTTCGTACGACTAACTTGTCTGTTTTTTATGAGACCTCTTTTACGACGCTTTATAAAATTTATGTCTGCCTATATAACGGCCGTTGGCGCTGTCAACGCGTACTTTTCCCAGTCACGTTATGCAGGTACGGGTTCGTGTTCTCCAACTTCACAAAGCTTTACTTTTCCTAACATCTCAACGTTCTTACTCCTTACAGGAATGAGGAACCCTTTGCCCCTCATTTTTTTCCTTGGCACTACAGCCCCAGTGGGCCTAGGCCTACCTCCATGAACTTCTCCGTTCACTTCTGTTTTTCTAAATCTTACACATTCGGTAGGACTCCTTGGGCGGGTGATCAGCTCGTCGCAAGGCC
>NW_019732857.1:2193121-2201297 GCF_002891405.2 Cryptotermes secundus | reverse complement strand
AAGATTTCCGTTTCCTAACATCTCACACACACACAAACTAAACATCCATGCCCTGAGTTGGATTCGAACCCACGATCCCGGTTTCCAAGCGAGCGAAGACAGTACATGCCTTAGACCGCTCGGCTGCCGTGACCGGTTTGCCCCTCATTACGTATTTGAATATTTTAAACTCAAAGTGATCGTGCCCTTTCAACAAATTAATAATGCTGAAAATAATTTAGCTGGTAACTTCACAAACAAGTGTTTTGAATTGAAGAGAGCAAAGGGCTAAGGCATAATGTTTGCTGCTTTCTAATATTTTTAACATTTTAAATATTTAGAAATTAATGAAGATACATGAAAACGCAAATCTTTAGTAACTGAGCCGTGTCCCCCGTCTATACGGAGACGAACCGTTGCACGGTTTATAACATACACGTCGTCACACGACAGGTATTTCCTCAGAAGTATCTCTCTCCAAGTCGATGGAAATTTGAATTGATATCACTCCTTTGCCCCAAAACTTTTAATACTCTGCAATTAAGTTATTTTTAACTCCAGTTATGTTGCACTTGCTAGTTATTATGCGAAGAACTCATGTCCATCCATCTGTTTTGCCGTCCTTCTGTCTGTCCGGTCGGGAACCGCTGAACTAGTTTTGATGAAATTTGATATATATATGTTCTGTCATTGGAGGCCATTCCGAATTTTTACCTAATTTCTATAAATATTGATGCAAACTCGAAGAGAACATTCTGCCCAGTGGGGACTGACACGTTGTTGTAAACTCTCCCTTTCACATAAGTACTTCCACGCATCCCATTGCTTGCTTTTCTCCGTCAGACTTGGGCGTCTTCTTGCTTCTGTGACAGATCTGCAGCAGCTGCCTCCGATATTCGTCAGTGTAAGCGGTGCCGCGGCGCTGATGAGTGACCTGCTCTTCCAGTGTTTGCAGAAACTGGAATGTATACTGAGGTTTTGAAACTTGGTCGGGTCGAGCCAATGTCATCTCAGGATCGCGACGAAATTAAGAAGGTGAGGCTTGACGATCGTGAGATAGACACTGAGGGTAGAAGGGAAAGGTAACTCGTTGTTCCGTACTTTTTTTTTCCTTGGCACTACAGCCCAAGTGGGCCTAGGCCTACCTCCATGAACTTCTCCGTTCACTTCCGTTTTTCTAGATCTTACACATTCGGTAGGACTCCTTGGGCGGGTGATCAGCTCGTCGCAAGGCCTCTACCTGTACACAAACAGAGAAAAACGCATACACACAAACCAAACATCCATGCCCTGAGTGGGATTCGAACCCACGATCCCGGTTTCCAAGCCAGCGAAGACAGTACATGCCTTAGACCGCTCGGCTACCGTGACCGGCGCATGGGACAAGTACTCCACAATATTTTTGTCCGAGGCAGTTCTTAAACATGTTCCCTGGATCGTCTCTGCTGAATTGTTACCATATGCTTTTAATCCATTTAACTTCTCCCACAGAGTTGACCCATCTGTTTTTCACTGTTGCTTTTCTGGCCTGAGTGAAGTGAGGAAGTCGTGACCCATTGCGATAACATTATAACTGTGATTTCTACGAGCCAATCTAATTGTGATGTGAAATCCAGAATGGTCCAGTATATCGATATCACATTCTTTTCCCTTTCTGTATGTGCGAGCACAGACTCTGCTCTCATTTGTATGTTCTTATCCAAGAAATTCGACTAGTAACTGGTGTGGCAAGATTTGTACGCAATACATCAGCGAAGTGGCAGTGGTCACGTTGTGGTTATGTTTTCCGCAAATGGTTATGATAACGTGGTTTCATTTTATTAGCTAAGTTTTGGAGATTTTTAAAAACACAATTCCACTTTAAGCGAACTTCTCTTTACTAAACCTTCATGCCAGGAGTAGCAGAAAACCTCGTTTGAACGTAAGTCCAAAACTGTAAAGTTTTACATGGTTCATTTCCTTGTATAGAACTAAAGAAGTACTTTCCTTTGATACGACACGGACCGCAAAGAAAACGACGCGTACAGCAATTCTGTTGTTGCATGTATATTCATTGGCGGGGGAACGTGTTTACCGAGCCTTTTCGAGCCAACGATAAAGACAGACAAACAACAAGGTGATCTCATAAGCCTCCATTTATTTTTAGTCTACTCTCCTTCTTTTGAAAAAATAAAAGGAAGCTTATGAGTTCACCGTGACGTCTGTCTGCTCGTTTGCTCTGTGTATATCCCCATAATTTCTGTTAGGGGACTTATGAGATCACCCTGTTGTGTGTGTATGTCCCCCCTAATTTTTTCGTTCTCTATGTGGATGTGGTCCATGTGGCATCAAACGAAATTAAGCGATTAGCTCTTTCCAGAACGTCTTGTTTCAAAGTAGGGAAAGAGGCTAAAACAAAGAACTTGAACTGTAGTTAAATGGCACTACCACTTCACCTCTTAATCAAATTCAAGAAAATATCGTGCTCTAACTTGAGCGTCTTCTCTGTGTTTCTTTGCAAGATGCTTGTTCTTTAAGTGCTCTTAATGTTTCTCCTCAAAATATTTCTCTTTGTCTGTCGTGTTACAATGGCTTTATTGAATTAATTATTAAGCATTTGTTGCCAGAGCCATTTCATATGCATAGTGCTTCTCATAACACAAGTTAACATGCAGGTAATACATTTCTGTCACTGCTGACTCATTGCTTAAATATTCCTTTTGCTAGATTCTTCTGCAATAGCGAGAAGGCTCTCGGGGAAATGAATTGATGTTGTCTCGAATCATTTGTTTTGAATCTTGTTCGGTGGCATGCATTTCTAGATTCCATCAATCATATTACACGCCATCCTCTTGTAAAGCAAATCTTCCAGACATTTCGTTTACGTCTAGAGTTGCTTTAAATTCATTTTGAAATGTGTAGAAGTTATTATTGTCTTTAATCAAATGATATTCTAGTCTTCTTTGTATCCTTGACTCGTCTAAAACAGATGCCGATCAATTTGTGTGAAACCAAGATTTATCCTACTGACGACATTTTACTCGTATGTGTTTTACAGATTTCAGAATGATGGGATATTTTTAGTCGAACTTCTTCATGAAAATTACTTCCTTTGACACCAAGAACTATCTTATCTGCATTTACTTTTCTGAGCTTCGAAATTTTATTATATTTCGGTTACAAGTAATACGCCTTATTGTGGCGTGTGTTTGTTTGGGTCTAACAAAAAGCTGATAGGCTGGTTTAGTGAACAGTCACACATTTATGACGCCAGATGCATTCCGTTTTGTAAAAGACTAATCAAGATAAGCCATTTTTTTACATACTGTATCTTGGTCCTGAGTTGGAGTTTCATGAGATCATTTAACTCCTATTGTTGCATTGTATCATGTAATTTAAAGTACAGTTATTTATGCTTCTCTAAACGTACTTTCATCTGTTTATTTTAAGATGAATATGGTGTTAGGAGGTCTGAAAGGAAAAACGAACCGAAGTGAATATGTAGAACGTAATCTTTAAAAGAGGCGAGAGTCATCCAGAGAGAAGAAATTTTTTTTTTTTGTTTTTTTTTTTCCCGAAGCCGGTGATGTATATTTTAGAATGCAAAATTTGACTATAGCTGAGGTCTAGGATGAATGGGCACACAGCTAAAAAGAACGTTACAAATAGAACCGAGCGAGAGCTACAAGGATGAAGGAAACCGGATGACATGACAGCACATTGACAGTAATGTACTTTCAGTTATAAAGGGCGTTTTTTTTAGTATTTTATGCATTATTTTACAGCGTCACCGGTGACCTCTTATTGGTTTCTTGAAAGCGGAAGAAAAGAACAAGAACATTACACTACACTCTGCACACACACAATCTATCTTAAAACGGGCGTTGACCCAATGCACGACGCAGTAGAGTTACGTCATAACGCAGTTTCTTTTCTGTGTCTGTGCACGCAGCCGTTGTGTTCGAGTTACCGAGCAGATTCTTCTTTTCTTTCTTTCTTTCTTTCTTTCTTTCTTTACACAAACTTAAATTGTTAAACTACAAAAATTTTACTACTTTCGTAGTATGCATCCTGAGTGTGTGTCATTCAAGATAAATGTACAAATGGGACAGTCAGCACAACAAATTATTGAAACCGAAATGAACTAGATAATACAGTATCAAGATTCGTTTCTCTGCGCAGGTGTTAATGCTATATGTTTCGACCTTTCTTTAGGTCATCTTCAGACATAAACGAATGTTGATACTGTAATATCTATTTCGTTCGGTTTCAACAATTTGTTGTGTTCACTGTCCCATTTGTATATTTTTGTTACAAAATATTAAGTTCTGAACTTGTGTATCCACGAGTAAGAGACTGTTATGGTGTTTGTAGAAATGCCAAACAAACATCTTTTATCTCGGTCTGAGTGTGGTATGGGAGCTCTGATTTAAGTACGCAGTATGTATATACATTGTAAAATATAAAGATTCCAGTGGTTAAAAATATCAGTTGTTGAACGTTGTGTTTGAACATAAATTCATATTAATGGACTACGTGTCGTGGGTATGTATTATTATTTTATGTATACATATATGGTTTTTCGTTACATTGCGATGGAGTCCTGATTGCCTGTGTTATGACGTAATTTGAGTCGTGGCTTTCTCATGTGATTGAATTTTGCGCACGCTTTGTGCTCTAGGAATCCACTGTTTTTTCCTTGAGGGCGTAGAGATACCTTCCATAATTATGATCCGTGTGCTATGTATGTCGTCGCTGCGAGGTTATATACATGTATATGGAGTTACTGTACAGGATTTATTGTATCTAATGCGCTATAAATGTCGTTTCTGTGGAGGTTTTGTGTGGAACTGCTGCTTGATTGTTGTATGGATGTACAGGTTCAAGCAGAACACATAATGAAGGTACTAATTACCAGAAGGTGCCGATCAGAGTTGCTGCGCGGTCTAAGGCATGAACTGGCTTCGCTCTCTCGAACGCTGAAATCATGGATTCGAATCCCAGTCAAGACATGGATGTCTGTATTGTGTGCGTTTATTCTGTGTTTGTGTTGTTCTCTATGTAGGTAGAGGCCTTGCAACGGGCTGATCCCCCGTCCAAGGGGTACTACCGACTGTGTGCAGGATCAATAAACTGAAAAGGAGGCGAAGGCCCAACAATGGGCTGTAGAGACATATTAATAATAATAAATGCCTGAGGATGGCCACTACAGCTGAAACATCTAGCAAATAAATACAGCTAAATAACTATTATGTAACTCCCCACAGTTGTATGTTAACACAACATGGCGTTCCACTACAGCATTTCATTGCCGTGTTCACAGGAGCCCATCTTCGAGTATCTTCCAACATATTCCTTCATAGATTCCCTGAACTCAGAAATATTTTTTTGTTGTGATGTGTATTTTCAGTTTCCTCCCCCGGAGGCTGAAGCCCTCAAGGTGTTTAACCGTTAGAACGCTGGAGTTGCACTTTCGAATTCCGTTCAACACATGACACGTACCCCCATTTACGTATATTTGGTGTTGCTAGGGTCAAGGCCATTCGTTTAACTGCTGCCCGCCCAAGGAGTTCTACTGAAGTAATGTGTAGACGTTTATTTTGTTTTCAGGATTCTGAATCTGAAGGGACTATAGTGCCTAATCTTTAGTGGGAGAGGACTATAATTCAGTTCCTTTTACGGCAAACATGCCCAATGTTGTAACACCTTATTTAGTGGTACGACGGTCTCAATTTGCGATGGAACTAGGTTCCACATGTTCCACAGTTGGTTTTAACAGTTATCCATAGGCTATTCCATCTGTGCAGAACTCTTGAAACCAGTCGTACAAACACTTATTTTCGTGCATTCTGAAATTATGATACGAATGAATAAAGTATGCCATGATATTGGTTCTGTTTACTCTATGAAGCAATAGCTATATGTGTTCTTACATGAAGTAATAGCTTACAATACAATTATTGTATCGTAAGCCGACAAATGTACATAAACCGACTGAATGGTGTTTGAATCGTGAACATATCCTCTGTAACGCAAACATCTACCCGCACTATTCAAATATTCGTTTCTGAGTTCTGAGTAGCGAGTTCCGTTTCCGTTGGAAGCGGGGCGGAAGGGGGAAGGGGTCGGACCCCGAGATAACAATTTCCAATATAGACTTAGCCTATCTTATGTTTTATGTAAACTAACATATGACGGAACCCCTTAGTTCAGGGTATGTACGTACTGTATTAATATGACTTGAGAGATGAAGTCACAGGAGGTTGGAGGAAACTGCATAAGGAGTAGCTTCATAACTTGTACTCTTCGCCAGGTATAATTGGAATAATCAAGTTAAGGAGGATGAGATTGGCAAGGCATGTAGCACGAATGGGGGAAGATGAATTCATATACGATGTTGGTGGGAAAACCAGAAGGAAAGAGACCACTAGGAAAACTAAGACATAGATGGGTGAATAATATTAAAATGAATCTTAGAGAGATAGGATGGGGTCGTATGAACTGGATCGATCTGGCTCAGAATAGAGACCAGTGGAGGTCTCGTGTGAACACGTTAGTAAACCTTCGGATTCCATAAAATGTTTGTAAGTTCTTGAGTAGCTGCACAACTTGCTTCTCAAGAAGGCCTCAGCGCCATGAGTTAGTTAGTTAGTTAGTTAGTTAGTTGTTGATACATCAGGGTGTATCTCTCCGAACTTACACTGCGACCGTTGTCTTAGTACGTACAATGAAGAATAAAAATACATACTCTTAATTGTATTTATTTTATTGCTTACTTAAGGACGCTGTCAGTAGCTTAGACTGTTCAGCGCCCTGGGAAGGATGGCTAGTGAATNATATACACGGTGCCAAATCCCAGAAGACTGCTTTCTTCATAGTCACCGCCGTGAAAGCCTTAAATCTTACATTATAATTGTATATTAACCTTGTCTGGTGTACTGTCCGCAAATTTTATTGAGGCGGCTGAAGAACACGAAATTCCCCAGGATGGCCCATCTTTCGGCAGATATTTGAACTCGGGACGTCCAATATACGAAGCAGGAGTTCTAATTATTTTACCGCGACTTTCAGTGATCTACTGTTATTGAAGTTCAAAATGTTGCGTGCAACAAGTCTGCAGTATTTCTTCTAACGATTTTCTAACTTCGCAATTTAACTTTAGCGTACAGAAACATAAATTGCATTTGAATACGATGTACTGGGAACTTTTTATGCAGCACTAGTGGTCATGTGGGCAGAAATGAATGTGCAGCATGTATTCGTGGTCTGTTTTACGATTGCACTTCATCTTCCCAAGGACCGAAAGCCAAACCGGGTATTCATCTCAGAGTTCAAGCATATCCCCACTGAGACCGTTTATTTTCTTTGCTGCTTGATTTTCCAAAGCAGGAACAGTTACAGGGATGCATGCTCCACACTGCATGAATCATCTGTCCCCGCCCCCAGACCAGGCAGTTCATTATCACGGCCTCGGGTGGCTCTTGGCTGATCTCCAAATAAGAAATTCTTAATGTAACCATTCTGATGTGCCTTATGTATGAGCTATTGCCATCGAATTGTCTTCCAATGAGATAGTCAGTAATATGGAGTACAAAGACAAAAACAACACCGTCCAGTGTGACTACTTAAGTTTTATCACTTGAAAACTCATCACCCTTACATGTTTCGATCCCTACGGATCATCCTCAGAGGGCATCAATACTTTTTCCGGAAACTACTGTTACAATAGGTGTTAAATTATATACATACACATATAATGTCTGTAATACACAATGTACACAATGTCCAAATTTTCACAGTCACAGCAGCCTACCTGGTATTAAAATTGTTAAAGTTTCTTAAAAGCTTTGTTGTTTAAGATTAAAATTTATAAACCTTGCAGGTTCGTGTCAATTCTCCTATTGTCTTTGTTGGAGGTGGCTGATCTTGAGCCGCCTGTCTAACTTGAGAAAGAGATTCTTAGTATTGTCCGTGTTTGTTCATGGCTTGCTGTGTTGTTTATAAAATGACTTTATAAAATTTCAGTACCAGGAAGGCTGCCGTGACTGTGACAAGTTGAACGTTGTGTACATTGTGTATTTCAGACATTATATGTGTATGATATAATTTAACACATATTGTAATAGTAGTTTCCGGAAAAAGTATTGATGCCCTCTGAGGATGATCCGTAGGGATCGAAACATGTAAGGGTGATGAGTTTTCAAGTGATAAAACTTAA
>NW_019732857.1:2162040-2188990 GCF_002891405.2 Cryptotermes secundus | reverse complement strand
AACACCGTCCAGTGTGACTACTTAAGTTTTATCACTTGAAAACTCATCACCCTTACATGTTTCGATCCCTACGGATCATCCTCAGAGGGCATCAATACTTTTTCCGGAAACTACTGTTACAATAGGTGTTAAATTATATACATACACATATAATGTCTGTAATACACAATGTACACAATGTCCAAATTTTCACAGTCACAGCAGCCTACCTGGTATTAAAATTGTTAAAGTTTCTTAAAAGCTTTGTTGTTTAAGATTAAAATTTATAAACCTTGCAGGTTCGTGTCAATTCTCCTATTGTCTTTGTTGGAGGTGGCTGATCTTGAGCCGCCTGTCTAACTTGAGAAAGAGATTCTTAGTATTGTCCGTGTTTGTTCATGGCTTGCTGTGTTGTTTATAAAATGACTTTATAAAATTTCAGTACCAGGAAGGCTGCCGTGACTGTGACAAGTTGAACGTTGTGTACATTGTGTATTTCAGACATTATATGTGTATGATATAATTTAACACATATTGTAATAGTAGTTTCCGGAAAAAGTATTGATGCCCTCTGAGGATGATCCGTAGGGATCGAAACATGTAAGGGTGATGAGTTTTCAAGTGATAAAACTTAAATAGTCACACTGGACGGTGTTATTTTAGCTTCGAAATGTGGTGCTGGAGAAGGATGGAGAAGAGCAGTTGGACCGATTATGTGAGAAATGAAGTGTTATTTAGAGTCAGTCAGCAGAGGAATATCATACACGAAATAACAAAACGGAAGGCTAATTGGATTGGTCATATCTTACGCAGTAACTGCCTTCTAAAAGAAGTTATTGAAGGAAAGATAGAAGGGCGGATAGAAGTGACCAGAAGACGTAAGAAGATGCTGGATGACCTTGCGGACAGAAGAGGATATTTTGCTTTGAAGGAGAAAGCTCTAGATTGCATTAAGTGGAATAACTGTTTTGGAAGAGACTGTGGACCTGTCTTGACAGATTACAGATGAATGAATGAATTGTTAGTGTGACGGACCAGAATGAAACAAATAAAAAATGGAGTACCTTTATTTAACACATTGTATTGTATGTATATTTCTACAAATTTAGATTTAATTTTTTTCTGTTTCTTGATTTTGTTCAAGTTGCCGTTTTTATATACTCGTATCTCCTAAAGAGTTGTCGCATTGCTTGAGTTATTATGCCAGTATTATGACGAACATTGGCCGTTGTCTTAGGTGCTACGAGATCCCTATGCAGTGAAATCTGTCGAAATCAGCCGTATAAAATCGAGTTTTAGTGTTCGACATTCCAGGGACTGTCTCTGTCTTCATCATCAATGGATGATCGTGACAAAAACGTTCTCTGGAACGTCGGATGCTAACTCCACATTAACACTGTTGATCGCCCCTAGAAGACTTCGCAGTATATTGCACGATTGAAACCTTCAAATCGTAGAGAATGTAACTGCACTTCATTCACTGGCCCCTACGTTTGGCACCACTTTGTAATAGTTCTCAATAGTTCTCCTCTCTTCCTACACTCCTTCCTTACACCCCTTTGTGCGCCTTTGTTGTAGCTGCCTCTCTCGCTGTACTCGCTGTACTCAGGTTGTTTTTATTACATAAGGAGGTGAGGTTTGTTGTATTCGGTACAGCTGAGGGCCTGTTCATCTCAGAGCCTTTAACNTTAAACAATTATGCCCTTTGTTACTCAATCTAATTTTTCTTGCAACTTGCTTAATTTTGTATTTATATTTCTTTGAAGCACAACGCTTTTTGCTTGTAGCCTTACTATTTATAACTTTCAACTGACTGACACAAGTTTTGCTTCTGTATTCAAAGAGAGCCGGTGTGTGACTGTCTTCGACAACTAACTTCTTTCCAAACCGTGAGGTCCTTGGCCCATCGGCTTCTTGGCTCTGTCACACCCTTAAATTCTAGTGATTTGACGTTTTTGAAATTAGGGAGTTCACTTTATCTCCATGATTTCCAGTCAGCTCACTGTGACTTTGGATTTTAGCCCTTAAAGACATAACGTAACTTTCGACAGGTCTTTGATGGATGCTCCGCTTGGGTTCGGTCTCTGGCCCTCCTACTTAAGAATTGCGATCTGCAGAAACTGTCAAGTTTCGAATTCCCAAAGCTTGCCGCAATTACACTTTCGAGTTAAAATTCTCAGAAATATCCACAGTGGTTCTTTCTTGTTCTACTGCAAGTGTGAGAACAAGCTAATTCTTACATGCAAGAATATGCCTATCTCTCACAGACTCGTTCATATCATCCCACTGTAAAACAATTATATTTCTAATTAATAAACTTAAATAGGTGCATGGCAGTGGTGCGGTTACAAGAATTTCGTCTACTACTGTCTTCATGTGATTGGTTTTCGTTATATTTCCATGTTTCATTTACTTTATTTTGAGAGAATTGTCGGAAGTTGGGATTGATCCAGGGACCTTTGAATACTGGCCTAATTAAATTTAATTTACGCACATGTAGAGCTGTTTACCGATGGAATAAGCTACCAAGAATCCTACACTTCTAATTTTCATATCATCCTTTTGTAGTGTTTCATGGAATATTATTATTCTCTGTCAGGACCTAATGAGTTATTTGACGTGCATCCGTGAGCAAGGCTTGTAGGACTTCCTCCGACTAATGTGAAATACACGTAGGTCACGTCGTCTTACTTGTATATTCATTTTCCACCACGGTGTCGTGCCGGAAAGTGTGAATGGGTTTTGTATATGGTAGGTAACGATCTGTTTTCTTCCGTTTTAATTCCCTCTCAGAATAGGTGCATTGGAACTGGTGTTCGTGAGACATTAGTTGAGGTTATGGAGTCACGTTTGAGAAAGATTGATGGTTTGTGTGGCACACGTGATAACCGCAACTTTCATGCTGCTTTTCAAGTGGCTTTATGTACCATGATATTTCATTGTCGATATGTACTGCAGCACTAGAATTTTCATTTTCTGAAACTGCGAATGCCTGAAGTTTGACAGAAATATAAATTTCTTACTAAGTGTGTTGGTTAAATTTCTAGCGAATGCTTAGTATTCAGGTGATCGAGAAAGCAGTAAGAAATTGCTGATTATTTCGAACTGTGGAGGCTTTCTTTAGTCCCCAAAAAAATTCGTAACAGGAGATCTGAAGGAAGGAAATGAGCAAGTAATCAGGAAAAAAGTATTTAACGTTATAATATTTGTATAAACGTAAAATGAAATCATCTCATAATCAGAGATGCCATATTATTTTCATATTAATTTTAAGTTTCTTAAATCCTTAAGTTTGGGATGGGCTAGGTATCTGGATCTGTTGAGAAAAAGAATATTTTTGCAAGTACTGTAGGCATCTCGTCACTTTACATGCAGCCTGAAGTAGAGGACAATATAAAAATCAACTTTTTTGAAACCCCGTGTCACAGTTACGTGTAAATAAATGCTAAAGTAGTTGCCGCCAAAAATCCGTTTGTCCCTGTGCAAAATCCGGTCCTCATGAATGGTATAACCGTATTTAAATTTGAGTAACTGAGACTGTACAAGCCATGCGCCGTGTACTTGTGCATGATTAGGAAAGCGTGCCTCTTTAGTGTTACGAATTACTACGTGCAGAGAAAGCTTGTCGAACCAGGAAGGAAGGGACTGAAGATCGGTGGCCGTAACCACATTCGTTAGAATTTGTACATACGTATACACAGGCATATTTTTGTCAGAACTTTTTTTTAACGATATCCCGAATTTTATCAATATCAGGATTCATTTACAGGGTTCGTATTCCGTAAGCCTTCTGTCTTCATTTGAGGCCAGCCCATGCAAGCGCCTTTACGTAAATTTCTGCTCCTATTACAAGATGGTAGAAAAAAATACGTACTGACTTTCATGCATTATAGTCTACATGTAGTCATTTGCGAAGTTTTGTAGCAACTAATATGGCTCCTCTCAAGTGGTGTGCTAAATAACGTTGTTCCCGTCACGTAGTGTGCACATTTACGTTCCTGCTAGGTGTTGTACTAACTAATGTTGTTTCTGTCAAGTAGTGTGGGTAGTATTGTTGTTGTTGTCAAGGGCTTACCATTAATGTTGTTTTGGTGAAGTGTGCTGAGTAATGATGTCTTGCAAAGTTTCTATAAAATAGTACTGTTTCTGTCAAACGGTGTTACAAAACAGTGTTCTTCCCGTCCGGCTGTGTAGCAAGTGATGTTCTTTTCAAGTAAGAATTAATTACGCATTACGCAATGAAGGCGTATGGTGGAGTGGATGCATAGATTCACATTGTCTTGACCTCGGCACTAGTTGGAGGTGAGTGGTCTGCTTCACGCCCCGGTCGCTTTACCCCCTGGGAAAGAGCCCCTCGGTACCCATTTGATAGTAGGTTGGGTGGACCCTAGAGCCAGTCCTGGACGATGTGGAGAAGAGAACATTCTTATCCCTACCTGGACTCGAATACCGATCCCTCGATTATCCAATCCTTAGTCAGTATCTATACCGACTGCGCTATCCCGGTTTCCTCTTCTTTTCAAGTGTATTTTTTTTTTCAAATAGTGTTGATTCTGTCAAGTGGCATACTTAGTAGTTTTCTTCTTGTCAAGTGTTATATCAAATATTGATCCTGTAACAAATGGAATATGAAGCAATGTCCTTAATATCACGACGTAATGTTGTTCCTGTTATATGGTGTACCATGTAATGTTGTTATTCTCACGTGATATATAAAATAATCTTCATTCTTGTCAAGTGGTATGCAAAGTAATACTTTCCATCTGAAGTGATGTAACCGTTGTGGGTCATACAGTTGTTTCATCATAAGGGTACTCCACAGATGAGGTCCGCATGGTTGAATTATTCTTATGTGATACTTATCGCTATAACCTTTTTTAAATAATACTGGAAATTAAGTTAACATTCCACAGACCCTTAAGACTCGTTAGTCCAATCTTTTGACAAATTGGAAAACACCGAAAGAGACTTCAGAAACCATTATCTCTTTTTTATATCACATTTTGAATAAGCCCTATATTATCGTATTTTTATTTGTATTCCTTAATGACTGTCTTGTAATCGGAAATTATGAAGACTTTTCCCCTATTAACTTATCAAAAGTTAATTATGTTTTTGCTCAAGTGAGTATTCGCTCGTCACGAAACCGATATACTTTGACAGATTAAAGTAAGGTAGAAGGGACAAGTTCTCGAGTACAGAGAAGTGTGGTGCTTTGATGAAAGTGCCAGTATGTTGCTGTGAGGAAGCTCTAGTATTGCTGTGACTGACTGTAGTGACACTGAAATTTTTGTTGTTACGTCAACTATTGTGAGATTAGAGCTGCATAAATGGCGAGGTGAGAGGAGGCATCACATTGATCCCACGTCAACACACAGGTCTTTGATTTGTATAAGCTGCGCTTTCAATGGAAATTAACTGCATTTATAGGCGTACAAGATGACAGCTGGGAAGTTGCTGTAATTTACACATACATGTAAGTTTATTTCGTTCGTAATGTTATATTTTAGCGTCCTGTTGCGCTGACTGCATGTGTTACAACACACGCAGTCACAGGAGCAAGACACAACACAAAGCACAATACACACACGAAAGTAGGAAGAACACTCCGACAGAAGAAGATAGGTGTGACTCGCGTACTGAGATACGACATAAGGATGACAAATCCTGAACAATTTTAATATTTAAAATTTATCATTATATATGACGAATATATATTTTATTTATTTTAGTATAAAGACAACAGGGCATACAATGAAGTAGTTCGACGTACGTAGAAAAGCACCTGAAGATGGCACTTTAGTGCCGAAACATGTAGTGCAAGAGAGAAGAGTAAGGTGAATAAATGTATGCACTGTAAGACGGTCAGAATAAATCATGGACATATTTCGTTCGTATTGATTTGGTGAACAGGGTACCGAGGACAGTAAATTGACTTAAAGGGGAGGAATAAAGATAAAGCTGGAGGAACTGCATAGTGAGCGGCTTCGTAATAAGGCGTATCCCGTTGCTAAGCAATGACTTTATAAGCAGCGGCCGCAACATACACGCAAGCAGCAACAGAAGAACGGTGTTTTCTATGTGGTCCGCGCCGTGACCGCTGCTATGCAGCGGCGCGGTAAACACACCTCTACGACAATAGAGGAACAGTATTTTCTGCGTGGTCCCTACAGAGGGTTTACCTTGAAGACAGTTGGTGTTACAGTTCTGCGCCCTCCACCGTAGCCCTGCGAGTCGTAGGACGCGACGAAAAGGGAACCCAGTGCCAGGGGGATACAAATACGGGGACGTGGCTCTTCAAGTTGAGAGAGTCTCGAGTCTGAGACAGTAAAACATGGTCATGGGTCCCGCGGGACTCGGATATGAGAATGACTGCACTGGCGAGGGACAGCAGTAACTGTAAACGACTCGTCCTCTCGTCAGAAAGGATGTTACATAAGGACTAGGACCGCAAGGGTTCAATTAAAAAAATTCTGGTCGTGAGTCTAAAGAGGCTTGTCGCCAAGACGAACTGATTGGCGGTAAACCGCCGTCATAAATTAATTCTAACTGCAGTTCAGTTGACAGTTCAGGTGTGGAGCGTTAACGAGCTGGTAACGGCGTAACCACGGAAACTGAAGAGTCTCCATTTTAAAGATTCGTAAACAGGAAACGTCCAGTGAAAACATTGCAGAGGAATAGCCGTTGTTGAGAACTCTTACCAAGCAACAACTAATGAAAGCAGACTGAGGAGACAGCGTGGAGTAATTTTTATCGTGGAAATCAGCAATAGTATTGTAATTTTATGTTGTTAAGACCTATAAGTGGTCAATAAATCTATTCACCAATCCGTACTCCGTCTATAGTCACTCTAAATAGCGACAATAATTTGTACTCTCCTTCACATATTATTATGATGATCAGATCGAGGAGAATCATATGGGCATAGAGGAGAAATTGAGAATAAAAGCTGTAACTTGAGTAACTTGGTTGTGTATGTGAGGAAACTATTGAAAGCGGTCTAAAGGGAAATTGTGTAAGGATATGGATTGAATTTATCTGGCGCATGATATGTCCTGATAGCGGAGTCCTGTATGTATGGTGATGAAGCTTCGAGTTCTCGATAATATAGAGATTTGTAACTTCCCAATGTCTTTTCCCCATGCTGTTGCAGTTGCGAGAGCGTTTTCTGTGTTGTATGAGTAAATGTGTTTACTGTCTGTCCGGTAACTTGTGTTTTCTTTTGTTTCAGGTAAGTGAAGTGATGGCACTGCTATTGATACTGCTTCCTTAGTGCACTCCATTGGTGAGTGACTTGATATAACATATTTGTGATTTTTGATGAATATATGAAGAATTGACAGTAAATTTAAAGAGAGTAGCTTGTCGGAAGTATAAATAAACCAAGACAAATAACAACTTAAGTGCATGTACAGACAGGAAGCGCTCTGAAAGTAGATTAAGCTTCTCATGTATTTCTTTAAATGCCTGCAGCTCAATTAATACACTGTATAATTAAAGGTCTACTTTTTTAGAAAATTTGTATCATTATATTAGGAGATAAAATTTAATATTTCTGTACAGTGATGTATTTCAAGGATGGAAGAAGCAAGAAATACATTGGAGGTCTTTGTTAAGAAACTACTACTGGGACATGACATAGACAAGAAAATAATATTAAAACGAATCTTAGTGACATTGACAGTAAGGATGTATATTGGGTTTAAATTAGCAATGCGGCTTTCTAGAATTTGATTCTCTTTATTCTGGTAAAGGGGTACCAACGTTTCAGAGGATCCTGATTCCGCCATATAAAGTGTCGGATGCTGGAGGCCGTAGATACCTCCGAAACTTCGGTAGTTACCTAGAGGACTACATGGTGTCGCAACTCAGATTATCACAGCCTGGATTTAACTGGCTCAGAATATAATGTAGTGACGTAACTTCATTTTGAAGGTTGTATACCTGTGGGCTCCATAACAGGAAGCAAGTGCCTGAACAGCAGAACATCTGTTGGCTCTTCTGATTACGGCAGTCTTGCCTGTGACGCCGTGTGATCTTAGATGAGTACAGTGTTTCCCATGAACCTGTTGATCCTATTTTTCCCTACCCTGTAGCTGGAAGCAATAAGTTCCTCGAAACGTTTGCTATCTATCTAGCTACAACACATTACATCCGAGTATACAGCAATCGTAATATTCGTGAGCTTGAAATCCCTCAATAGCTGCTCAAGGAGACCGTAGCAAAGGTAATTTTTATTCTTCGTGTTACCTGGAGTTTGAGTGTGTTCGTATTTTCTTTATTTTCTAATAGTGTCTCCTCAAAGCGATGAAAGTGATTAAATATTATTTTTGGCCTGAAACCCTTTTTTTTCATTCTTTTAGAGCTTCATCCCAACGTATATTATAGTGAAATATGAGATAAATCAACCCACTTTTTTACTCCGAACTTGATAGTAAGTACATAAAGTTTATTCCTAGTGATTTTCTATGCAGTACATTAGAGAATTCAGCTTCACACTCGGCCTTTTAGATGTGAAAACCTTTTCAGTGGAGGAAATGCTGCCTCTGGAGACAGAGCAGTAGTAGAACATTGCCAATAGTTCACCGTCAGGCCCCAAGAGTGCCGTAAGTTATCGCGTTCGGCAACTCCAACTCCGAAAAGGGAGACAACTGTTAGTTTTTATATCCATCCCAGAAGGGCTTGACCAACAATTTCCCATAGGTATAAATTGGTGGGGGTGGGATAGTAACTTACCAGATCAAACTTCGATATCTCTGAATTAGTGGCCTTCTTTCGTATTCGTTTTTCCCTTTACAGTTGAGCGTCTGGGCCGGGCCCCGCGAGATTGTGAAAGCACATATTTGCAAACGTAAATACCGAAACAATATGAAGACAGGTACAACGTTTGGTGCTTCCACATTATGGTTTTTTGTATTATGATGCCCTGTGGTCTGGTGGGTAGAAATGAAAGCAGTATTTTCCATCGAAATGTTGATAGTTACCTACCAGAATATACGGAGTCATAATCCAGAAGACCACAGTATGAATCTTCACCAATGTGAAAACCTTAAATTTTCTTTGTAAACTTTTAGCCTATTTCCTCTGCAGGACTATTAACGTAGCAAGTAAATATAAAACTCTACTTTCGACACGCAGAAAATTTCTAGAAAAGGCTGTTTCGCGACTCTTTCTGAAATGCGTAACTTTATATAGGAAACCGAGGGGGCGATTGTCCGACTTGCCAAATGGTGACTCGTAAAATGTTGAAGGATCGGTGGTTGCATGTCTAGGTAATGTATGCGCAGTTCACGAAAATCTCAGTCACGATTTGCTGAACATGTGTCAGGTAATTGACTGGCTTTGTGGCTGTCAGATTAGAGTGAGTACTAAGTACTCACCCACAACGTCTAGTCTCGCTCCTCTAAAACATGTAATTATGTAACATATTTTCATTAAAAATTCCAGATATTCTAATCCGTTCCTTTTCTAATGCTTGAATTTTTAATACTGTGCGTTACATAATTAACTTTACCTTAAATTGAGCAGTTCTGCCCCAGGCTGTAATGTATTGTACATAACTCCGCTTGACAGTATTCGCATTGTGACCTTTTAGAACTGTATCGCATGATACTGTCACTGGCGATTAGCTATTGCACTGTGTACATCAAACGCTAAACCTGTGTGAATGTTGTAACAGGCGGATTATATAACACGATGCAGTTACCCGAGTAATGTAACATAGGTCATGTAACACAATTGTAAACTTTGGCTCTCTACAACCGAGTTCACATAACAGAGCGAGATATGCACTGTTATTTATTGCTTGTGTTCACAGCTAGATTTGTAGATACATACTTCTGCAGTAACAAGAACGCTATTAGTAACAGTGAAATCTGTATCGAAAACCTCAACTTCATGTAAGATGAGTCGTAAATTGTTGCCTATCGAATATTCAAAATAATGCAAAGTCTTCTTACTGAAGAAACGGATTTCGGATATGGAGGGTACCTGCAAATACTCGTACTATAAGCAGTAGGGGATAGCCCACAAGGTATTCGCCTTCAAGACCCTGGGCATGGGAATAAGAACCCCCACCTCAAAATATTAGCATGTTACAAAATCTTGCAGAGGGCCTAATATTTCTTAGCGGATTCATGATTTGTATTTTGACCATGTATTGTTAGGGTTATGAAATCAGTGGTGAAATTAGCGGAACTTACAGCGCGTCTGAGGGAGATGAGAAATGAATACAGAACTTCAGCTTTAAGCCTTATGGAAGGAACCCACTTGCGAGATGGGAGGCTAGGAGTAAGACGGATGTTAAGGAAATTGAGTATGAATGAATGAATTAGGGGCGGGCCACAATAAATAATCCGTCCCTTACACCGCGACCTTGAATGGTTTATTGTGCTTCCCCTTTGATTAACCCCTTATTAATCCTACACTTCTAATGAAATGTAGGACTTTGTTTATGGGAGAGTCATAGTAGTCACTCGGTTCCATAAGGAACTGGCCCAGGTGACTAAATCTTAAATAAGCTATGGCCTCACAATCATATAGAAGTGTGTGGCTGATTCATCTTCTTCTAGGCACGTTTCGCAAGTGGGGTTATCTGTCAATCCCAGTTTGAAAAGGTGTCCCTTTAGGTGACAGTTTACTGTAAATAGTCGTACCAGCCATCTTAACTGGTCTCTGTTTGTTCTTCTGGAAGAGGGCCCTGGCATATGTCCCTTTGCCTGTTTGAGTCCTGTTGTGGAGTCCCAGTGTTTTTGTGATTCCTGTCCATCCAGTCCCTGACCGCTTTCTTTGCAACTCCAACTGATTCCGCAGACTGGTTCAGGTCCTGTGAACGGATGTTAAGATCCTGTTCTTGCCAGCTGATCTGCCATTTTATTACGAACAGTACCCTCATGACCTGGCACCCATGTAATGTTTGGCCAGTTGTATGAGGGACTGTTGGCAGTCCCAGACCAGTCTTGAGGTGATATGGTATTTGCCAAGTGCTTTAATTACAGCTTGACTGTCTGATAGAATATAGATGTTCCTATTTTTGTGGTTTCTATCTAAATTTTCAACTGCGCATGCCTTAATGGCATACACTTCTGTCTGGAATACCGTCGTGTACTGCACAAGGCTAAAACTAAGTTTATAACTTGTCCCATAGCAATACACCCCAGCTCCAGTGCCTTTTTTTTTTGTCTTGGAGTCGTCTATGTACCAGATTAGTCCCCCCCCCTTTTCGGTCAAGCTGAAACCTATCTTTCCATTCGCTTCTGTCAGGGAATCTGATCGTGAAGGGTTTATGATAGACATGTCTCGGTATCATTTTATCAGACCCCATCTGTAGGATGTGTTCTTTTTTCTTGTCCAGAATCATGTGTGCATGTCCAAAACTTTCAGATTTGTGTTTCTATTGATCATTTCAACGTAGGCTATAATTTCCTGCCTTGGCTTCCGCTCCCACCTGCAGGTGTAATGGGGCGAGTACAAGGAGGACTTCCATTGCAGCTGTTGGAGCTGTTCACATTGATCCTGTAATTCCGAAGCAGGCCATCCTTTGGAATTTGCTAAGTTCTGCCTGTCTTGTTTTGAGTTTACTCTAGGCCAGCATATACTGGCAGCATAGGTAACTATGGGTTTCTATCGCTCTACCTCACGAGAATTCTGCGTGGTTTTACTGAATTATGGTAATCGCTTTACCTCCCAAGAATTCTGCCTGTTTGTACTGAATTCTGGCAGTCGCTTTACCTCACGAGAATTCTGCCTGGTTGTAGGTGCCTTCTGAATTACATTAGCCCCTTTCTCTTACGGATAATCTTACTTGGCTGTAGATGCCTTGCGAATTCCGCCGATCGCTTTGCTTCGCGGGCATCCGGCTTGTCTGTAGGCGCCTTCCGAATTCTATGAATGTGCTTATCTCACAAAGGTTGAACCGCACAAAATCCGGAGGGTAATGCCCTGCTAGCCTGGATGCCAATACGTGGGAGCCGGCCTATCAGCTCAGTGGTTCGTAAAATCGCAGCGCTGAAGCTACCCTACACATCAGCCAGCACCGTCGGCATTCATCTGTGTGAATGTGATGTATGAAATTACTCAGGAACTGACGCTGAACTTTTAATTTAAGCTGCTGTTGTGAAAATGACGTTGATACAGTTGCTCTGCTCATACCGTGTTGAAGAGAAAACTGTACACCGCTTGTTGATTTCTTGACTTCAGGTGGATCGTATCAACTTTAAGGAATTATATTCCATACTTCACGTATAGTAAAATTAAAATATAACTTCTGTGGAAAAACAGTTATAGCACCACCATTTTGTTCTCGCCTAAAGCGACCATTGGTAGAGAAATTATTGTAGAATTACAGAACTCTACTTCTCCAGTCATTGACACTGGTTACGTTATATAGATAGCAAGCACAGGAACCCGAGTTCAGTGATCCCAACCTCAGCTTTCTTCCTTTCTTAGCACTACAGCCCCAGTTGGCCTAGGCCTACCTCCATGAACTTCCGTTAACATCGGTTTTTCTAGATCTTACACATTCGGTAGGACTCCTTGGGCGGGTGATCAGCTCGTCGCAAGGCCTCTACCTGTACACAAACACAGAAAAACGCACACACACAAACTAAACATTCATGCCCTGAGTAGGATTCTAACCCACGATTCCGGTTTTCAAGCGAGCGAAGACAGTACATGTCCCCACCTCACCACTGAATATTAATCTTTACAATTCAAGAATCCATACCAGTTCATTAATTATAATCAAAATTTAGATATCTGTAATGAGGTCTAAATTTCATTGTTACGTTGTATTAATACGAAGATAAATTTTCTGTGCTGTTCCCAACAAATGGGGGGGGGACGCTGAGGATAGAGATAGGTTCCGGTCTCGTAAATATTTGTTTCTAAGAAAATATTAGCACGTTGAATAATATCCTGCATATTTATCGTTTTATAAATTTTTCTGGTGCTTTGTACGAGTAAAATGTTCACTGGCACAGAATCACAACAGAGCTTCTCCCTACAGTAGAAATTACAGGCTGACGCTTATCTCTGGACTGTAACGGAGATATTTCTCCCTCTACAAACGAACATAATCTATATCTAGTAGAGTACTGATCATAATGTTCTTGTCTTCGAGGAGCTTTTAGGCTTCTGTAAAGACGGTGATGAAATTTCTAGTTCCATGAAAAGGAAAGGATTCAAACTCGAGGTTCTCACGTCGACTCTTAAGAGTTCTAGCCCCTCTTTCCTTATTTTCAAAAAATGAAAGTCGGCTTATGAGATCCCCTTGCTCTGTGTCTGTTTGTGCATCCCCCCTAACAACTTTCGAATTTCTGAACCAATCTTTTTTAATCTTGGTATGTACGTCATGGTACCCGAGCCCATCTCAGCGGCGCACTTCATAACTTCCTCCAATAATACAAACATTACATCCTTTCAAATGTCTGAAGCAAAACCTCAGTATTCCCCGAACAGCTATGTACTCGTATACTAGTATGTCATACCACCTGTTGCCATCAAATGGCGTACATCATTAATACTAATATCACAGTCTTTCAAATTGTTGAGGTACTACACTTAGTATGCGGCCGGTGCGTAAGGCTGACAACCTTGCCGCCACCTGTGAGCCGATTGTCTAGAAAATGTGGGAACCTCAACATTTCACAATCCTATGGGCCTCCACGGCCTGTTACAGGAATACCTTTACTTTACTTTACTTTACTTTACTTTACTTTACTTTACTTACTTGACTACTCTTAGTATTAATCGAATGCCTGAACTGATCGTCATGGGACTTGGTATGTATTTCATGTCGCCTGAGGCCATTTCAACGGCGTGCTCAAGAAATCCCTCTCGTTAACAGTACCAACACTACAATATCACAAATTGTCGAGGTTATAACCTTAATATTACCTGAATGCCCAACCCAGTCTTCATCAAACTTGGTATATATGTGTCATGCCATCTGATGCTATCTCTACGATGTACTTGATAAATCACTGCCATCATTAATACCAACATTTCAGCCTCCCAGATTTTATTGCTGTATTGTTGACTTCATTACGCATACAGACTAAAGTTATCTTCCTGCTTATCCTATCAGATAATGAAATAGCAATGGGAAGGAGAGTAAGCGATTAGTTCTTCCCAGGAATTCCCGTTTCTTCTGCGATAATCTCGTACACGACATTATCGCCCAGGAGACAGAATTCGTAAAGAAAAGAATTTCATGATCAGTTGAGTAAATATCATGGAGTCGATTTATTTTATTCTGTGCTTGATTCATTAGCTAGTCCACAACACAAAATTTGTGACNGCCAAATCCCAGAAGACTGCTTTCTTCATAGACCTTAGTAAGTTGACGCTTTCCAAATCCGACTTATTACAGAATTATATCCTCAGGTCACGGGTTGTATGTTGGTGTTTGACGAACGCTCCACTACGAAAGTACGAACAATTAGTTTATCTTTTTTAACTCCTTTTGCCACCCCAAATAGACTTGAATTCTAAGACATATATACCTTTAACTATTGTAACAGTTTAGTACGTTATTGAAATAGTAAATCTTCACTATTGTGTATGCGTAGCATGAGATTAATTTATGTTAGCTGAAACTCTGGGATGAGCAATGAGTTGGATACGTAACCAACTTCCACGTTTAATAATCTTGTTACTACAGTAAATCCCAAATGTAATTTCGTGATCACAGAGAGAAACTGTACTCAGTTTATGCTAATTTAACGAAATTACCCTAAGAGAAAGTCATCTGTCGAATTTGGCGGGTCGCGAGTTAAACGACGCATCAGCTGCGTAAGTTACTTAACGTTGACTGATATTACAATAATATGATTCTGAATTTCAAATAATATGGGGCGGAAGAAGTGCTCATAGCCTGCTTTAAGAATTTCCCGACATTCATCTAATGGAACTGAGGAACTCTAAAGCAAACTGCGGAGCCTAGCAACTTTCTGTGCTCGATCCAAGATACTTGAGAAGGACATTAAAGGTGACGTCATCTAATAGCAAGTTTGAAGTAATACGTTTGAAATAACACAGGGAGAATTTGGATTAATTAACTCCGTTTGACCGAGATCTTAAGAAACTGATACCCACCCAACTGGTCAAGAAATGCACCGTTTTATGCAACCTCTCTTATCGTGTCCTCAGGACTTGGTGTATTCTGTCCTCAGCCAACTGAATACAGTACACACCATTCCCTTTGGTTTTTCGATTGACATTCTATATGCATGTCTTATCTATGCCTTCTACGATATGATTGGCGAAACGTACAAGTTACGAATCTCAAATTAAAGAGAGTTGAAATAGGAAGTGCAATTATTTATATAAACATATTCAATTCAGTTTAGTTAGGAAGAATGCCAGTTCAGTGGAAGAACGCTGTATATACCCGTGTCTCGGATATGCACGGGACTCGTGACATACTAATCGAATCGGGTTCAGCTAAACAGACTCGAAGACCCGCCAACCTCGCCAAGCTACAGCTAAGGCAGACCTACAGCTTCATTCAACTCGGTCAGACTGATGCGGTGTGGCAGAGGTTTGCAAGAATGCCTGTGCAAAGCAAACGAATTTGCCTTTGCATTATCTTAGTGAGCCAGACTTAATTCGAATCAATTCAGGCATTCCTACGTCTGTGACTGAGGCCGCTCGCACACTAACCAAATCAAATCAAGCGTGACTCACGAAGATGTCATAAAGACAATCATCCAGCTGCAGCTGGTTCGTGCAATGTAGCAGAGGTAACAGAAATGTTGTGTAATAGGAATTCGATCTCCTCTTGCAGCACTCTATTCGATTTGGCTGAACTCGACCCGTTTGGCGTGCCAGTCGCCTAATATGACGATGTAGGACGTTCTTGGTGTTGCTGCGCGTTAATTTCATGGTTAGAAGTTAATGTGATGCGATTCTGTATACGTGTATTGCCAGCGACGGATCTGTTTCTGCATGTGTGGAGAACAGCATTCGATGGCACTCCTGTTCTACGTGTTCCACAACACGTACTTCATGTGTGTATGTATGGGTACAGTGCCATACTCATACAATTAAATACGAATGGCTCTCAAATGCACTTCATTTAATTGAGCCAGGAGAACTCTGCCATGTAAAGATTGTGATATAGCCTGAAATGAGCGCTTCGTCACGGTGTCTACGGGAGGAATGTTCAGAATGAAGGGACACAAATAACAGGCTTGTAACATTTATGAAACATATATATCTCGATTATTTGATTAGTCACTTGTAATGGGAGCCCGAACTGTTTGTTTTAACACATCCATTTCCGGGAGTTTGAAATTCATGGTTAAACAGATTAATACAAATGTTTATTTCGGATAAACAAACGCTTCTGTAATATTTTAATCAAAAATAAATATATATTTCAGTTCCTCAAAATTCATGCTCCGGTTTGTTTGCGTTTTGTGACACCTCGGTTAAACATGTTTGAATGAGCAAGGAATATCTTGATGATTAATTCCGACATCACGAGTCATTGCAATTAAAATGAATTCACTTATACATAGACGTGTATGCATGTGTGTACATACATACACACACACTCACACACACACACGCATTCATCATATAAAAGCCTACATAGACCTACATGTATACATACATCACACAGACTTACAAGCATATACACATAACATACATACACATGTACATAGTGTACATACGTATAGTCGGACTTGTTGCTGGCAGCAATTCTCGTCATCCTATTGAACATTAGACATTTTTCCATGAAAGGCCAATGTAACCCACGCTCTGACATTCATTAATTGCGTTTGCTACTTGAAATTTCTTACTCCAGTTTACATAATACTTTTAACTAAACCGCGTTATAAGTACGTGTATTAAATACGCGTCAGCGAAGAATTTAATTATTATAATCCGAGTTATCCATTTTCTCATCGTCACCTACACTCGACTGTGGCCTTCAAAAAAAAAGGAAGTTTCTGCGCCCCACCCTGTATAAAAGACCTGACACAAAATAAGTACTTCGTTCAAACATTAGTTCTATTTGTAAACGTGTTACAAAATAACGACCACATTTTGGAAAATGTTGTTCTCTCTATTCTAGTCGATCTGCAGTAATATTTCTGACCTTGTTCTTACGTACGTTTTGAAAAATATTTCGAGATCCGCATATTGCATCTCTTGTATCTTTCCAGTCTCGTAGTAACAGGGCCAGAGCGACCTGACCAATTCTATACCAACTTGATATGAAAGGCTACAGTAAATTTTGTTCTACATCTTCTGTTTCTCTTTGGTTGTGTTTATGTTACATTACTTCATTGTACTTATTTTGATTTACGTAATGGCCCAACTGCAACTTTATACTCGTGTCCATATATTTTACGATTTTAAGGAATTTTGATACATTGCACTTTTTAATGCTTGCCTCGTTTCTTTCATGCATGATGCATACCCCATGCGTCACATCGACCATAAATTTATTACCCTAATAATATATATTAAAGATAATATGTAAAGCTATCCCTGTAACAGGTCGTGAAGGCCCATAAGGTTGTGAGACGTCGAGACTCCCACATTTCCTAGACAGTCTGCTTACATATGGCGATAAGGTAGTCAGCTTTTTACCCCCAACGAAGATTCCTGGTACTCATTTCTGCTAGAGGCTGAGTCGACCCCACGGCCATAGTGCGGCTGGAAGGATTAGGTAAATTGAAAAAATCCACCTCATCGGGACTTCACCCCGCTAACTTCCGGCTTGTAACATAGTACCTCAACTACACTACCTCTTGCCCCAAGAGTACAAATTATGGAGCTCCTCGCTGTATAGTTTTCTCCATCCCCGTACCGCTTCATCTCTGTTAGGTCCAAATATTCTCCTCAGCATCCATTCTGAAAGCCTTACCATCTGATGTACTTCCCATAGGGAGAGAGAGGGAAGTTTCATGCCCGTGCAAAGCAACAGGAACAATAATAGTCTCGTATAATGTAATTTTATGTGTTCTGAGTTATGTTACCGTGTAGGCTGGTAAGTAGATAGCAACATTTAGTATGAGCATGTTTCCTACATTTACAGGCTCTAAACTGAAGGCAGAGCGTCATAACCCAGAAGACCGCATGTGAATCTTCATGGCCTTGAACATCTTAGGTCTTGCCCTCAATAGTTTTTCTTTACCTGATGAGAGACAAGTTTCTGAAGCATACAGTAGGACAAGAAAATTATATTGATGTACTATTACTATTTAAATTTCTTTCTTTATTTTTTTAAATACTTACACGTTTCTCTATCACAATTATTTGCATTTTTCCTTTTTCCTCTTCGTCCTCAGTTGCAATGTAGCCTGTTTTATAACCTGATTTCGCGAATGAAAGGTTAAGTAATATTCTACTAGAGTTTAATTTGAAGTTTAAACAGACTATTGACGGAGGATTATTCTAGCTTTACGGATATTATGAAGCAGTAATCACTAAACCCACTTTTTTTTTTTGTAATTGGATTTTTTCATGTTAAAAGTTTCTGCTGAATGAACCAAACGATTGAAATACGAATGTAATGAAAATTTTGCCTTTGTTCAGTGGACCGCAGCCCGCACGCACTTGCTGCTGTCCAACGAATGTTCCGAAATTTCGATCATACCACTAATCTGTGTTTTTGTTCATCCGTCAGTCTTCCTTTATGAAACTGCATTGCGTGTGCAGATTTGAGTAAGTGACGTAAAAAGCATATCAAAGACAACTTTTTGATTCCTGTAAACCTCGTGGTAATGGTATATATATTTATGTACTATTGATACTTCAATAGTGCTTTTACAAATAGCGTTTGTATTTCTTCCTACACACTAATTTTAATATAAATACAACTGTTATGCGGGTAATCTATTGTATTGTATTACTTCCAAGAAGGAAACATAACGGAGAAATGAACTCTCTTAACTGCAGCTGGAAACATGTGACCTACCTGCCTGTAGTATTTGTGTCTGTCTTATCAGCAGCTCTTGGTACAAATATTTTCATGTATGTTGTGCTTCTAGCTCTACGTTAAAGTCAGAAAGAGGTATATGACTAAACTTGGTTCCTCTTGTTTTTATTATAAGAAAAGTAATATCCTTTGCTTTAGCAGTATATTAATCTGTCGGGTTTGCGTAGCGGAGCCTTTCCAGACTCGTCTTTGCGATGTCACTAGTTCGAATCTGAATCGGAGTACCGGCTGTTTGGACTAACATTTTGTGATTTTCCTCAGTCGATTCGGGCAAATGCCGAGTAAGTACCTCGATTATTCCACGGTCGCTTCCATCGAAATCCTTTTCAATTCTTTATCGGTCAGTAATTCTGCCATTTGCCGGTCACGGTGGCCGAGCGGTCTGAGGCATGTACTGGCTTCGCTCACTCGGAAACCGGGATCGTAGGTTCGAATCCCACACAAGCCATGGATGTTTGGTGTGTGTATGCTTTTATTATGTGTGTATGTTGCCCTGTCTTTAGGCAGAGGCCTTGCGACGAGCTGGTGACCCGTAAAGGACTTCTACCGTCTGTAAAAATGATCAATGAAACTGAGAAATCAGCCCTATGCCCAAAAATGGAGCCAGAGGAAAAAATCCTACATTTAACGCGATATAGTCTAGACACTGATACTGTGTAAAGTAAGAAAAGGCAGTGTATTTCGTTTGAATCTGTTAGAATCTGTGCAACTTGTCTTGCAAAGTTCCCTTAGAAGAGTCGCAATGATGTTAGGCTTAATATTGTTAAAATGATGATTATGATAGCAGACAAGCAAGTTGGCTCTAGTGGTAATTCCTGTGGCTCGTTTTTTCGGGACACCATGTTCGAATTTCGATCCCGAATCTAGTGAACGAGGAGCCCTGTCTTCTGGGATATAACGCCGTGTAGTCTGTTGAAAGTCAACTGACGTGCCGGCGAAACATGGCTGCATCATCAGGCTCGAAGAATAAGACAAGCCAGAAACCAGCGTGGAGCTAGTAGCGAGCACTGCTAATAATCAGCGAATGTTGCTGCTGCTGGTGTGGACATAGTACCAGCAGCAGACAGTGGTTCTTCCGAACCCAATAATTTGCGGAGTGTCGTGAAGAATTTTTAAACAAACGTTTCAAAGATTTAAAAAAATACGTTCACACTTTGATCGGCTGTCTCCATGTTGCGCCAGTGATGCTGAGACGCATGTTGTGGCGTTAGTCGACATATATAACTTCAACAGGCACGTGTCATTTCTGTGCTTGCATAATAAACAAGATTAAATTCATTAGCGCGTTATGTAATCCTCTCTGTTCTATCGTATGTACAACTTTACAGGGCAAAAGCGGCGTGAATATCATTCTCCGAGCATTTAAAATTACTTTTAAATCTCCTCACTTTTGTCTTGTTCATAGTTATTACTTGCAGGATTACTTAAACACGGTAATAAACCTTCCGGGTTCCACAAAAGATGAAGAATTTACGGGCCAACTGAGCGAATATGAGCTTCTCAAGAAGGGCTATGCTACATGGAGCTAGTTACGTTAATGAAGTACAATTAGGTGTTTGTGTTTTCCCAGAAGTCGGTTGGTATAGGAGACAGTGAAAATATCAGAGCTTGAAAATTCGACCTACGAAGCTGTAGAATGAGGCGTGTTCGCAGTGTGGAAAACACTCCTTTGAGATGAGCATCTTGTTGCTGTGCGACTGATAGGTTAGCGAAACAAAGATTTGTGAGGCTTACCACGAAAGAGTGGATTATCCAAATTCCAGCCCTCCCATTGCTGTTTATAGTTGTTGTCCTTGGTAGCATTGAAGCTCTGAGTCTATGAAATTTTACATTTATATTCTCCCCCAATAGCAACTATGGAAACTTCATAAT
The DNA here is from genome assembly GCF_002891405.2 of Cryptotermes secundus. NCBI lineage: Eukaryota > Metazoa > Arthropoda > Insecta > Blattodea > Kalotermitidae > Cryptotermes > Cryptotermes secundus. The sequence goes on along the minus strand of NW_019732857.1, from coordinate 2,168,184 downwards.
ATATTTTAATAAAATCATGCAGTTTTTTTATGTAACTACTCAGTTACCTGTAGTCCTCAAGCGAACTATACCGACAGAGCGACCGATGCTTGTCGGCGAAGTTAGTGCCAACTTTATCGGATAGAGGGTGTCGTATGGTTAGCGCAACGGATCCCCACAGCCGTTAATCTCTGTTTTCCAGCCCGGAACCGCTATTTCTTTGAAGTGGCTTCTGAATTATCCACACGAGGCTGAGTGGACCCCGTTCCAGGCCCACCACCCACCATCAGTTTTATCAGACAGAAATTACAAGTATTTAAAGAAATGCTGGCGTCATTAATGCCCATAGCACTTACCAGGCGTAACTAAGTACAAAACAAAACTGGAATGTTTTCAAATGTATTTTAAATATTATTTAGATGTATCTTAGTCGAAATATTGTTAGTTCAGGCTCTGTTTATTCTGACGAACAGGAGGTGAGTTTTCACAAAGATTTAGTAATTCGATACCCATTGTGATTGACATTGGAATATAGAAACATATAAGCAATTGTCTCCTTCCTCAACAGTACTTAAGTCTCTGACCTCTTGCGTTATACACGGGAACGTAATAGAATTTGTTGTCAGCTTCATGTTGATACACGTATACGTGTTATGGTTTGTGGTTTACTGCTCGCAGTCACATTCTAAAAGCAAACGAAGTTTCCGGGTATGCTAATGTCTGGTTTTGTGACGCTTGAAGCTATGTTTAGTGTCCCCACCGCTACCTGTGGGCGGTGTCAGGCTGTACGTGGCTGCAGTCTGCTTCCTTCTTTTCTGGGCACTGTTTATTTCCATTATTTCGCTAATATCGGTAATTATACTTTTCCTACAGCAGAATGTCACTGTGCCGGCTGGTAATGCTGCATTACTGCGTGCATATACTGACTAACCTTGTGAAACCCCTACGAGTATCTGCAGTCTGCATGAAAATTGATGGCACATCTGGAAGTAACCTTTGGTCAACATTCCGAAAATGTTTTTCAGTACTTGAATTTTTATGTATATGCGTGTTATCACATTCATGGCCACACTGATGGCATTGGTGCCTCAGTTCGGACTGTGTGAGTGTATACAAATTTGTTTCATTTCACGTGTCTAGACATGGACTGGTCAATTTAAAATCCGCATGCCAGAAAGTGTTTAATCTGGTCGCCGGATCTGTTGTGTATAATATATATATATAACAACGCTATATAAGCGTTGAGTGATTCAAAACTTGTGAATAATGAATTCTGAAAACTATGGAAAGAAGCGATTGCGGCATAATTTAAGGTACTATCCCAACATATGACTGAAGGGACTGATAAACAACGCGAAAAACACTATTCAGAAAACTCGGCGTCACGGATGGGATTCGAATGGAGCATCTTCCGAATACAATTTGGAAGAATTTTCTCTTGAACGAACCTTCTCGGTGCGGATCTGTTCTGAGAAATTTGTGCGTAATCCTTGTAATCCTTTGAGAGTCCTTCTGCGCAAGCAGGGCGCAGAGACCGATATGTTGACTCTAGAGCCCTTTGTTGGTCCTTGGCCTTTTTCAGTTTCTTAATACTGTACACAGTCGGTAGGACTATTTGGACGGGGGATCAGCCTGTCTCAAGGCCCCTAGACCTCTGCCTATACATATAACAGCACACCGACATCCGTGCCTGGAGTCGGATTCGAACCCACGATCCCAGTGTTAGAGTGGGCTAAGAGAGTTCATGCCTTAGACCGCGTGACCACTGTGATCTTCTCGAATAGTGCCCATAAAATCACCTTTACTCTACTTGCAATCGTCATTGTGTCCCGTTCAAACCTCCCACATTTTAATTAATCATTGCGAACAAATTGTGACAAAGTATGGATTATAATTAACACTAGGTGAAAGAAAAACTCAAAGAATTTTATTTCCGTTTTTCTTCGACGACGCTACAGTATCTGGCTGCGTATAGCTTCACATGTTAGAACAGTTCCTGTATCCCCAGGTAGCCGATCTGCAGCCTAACATAATTTTCCAACAAAATGGAGCCCCCCACATTGTGGTTTGGATGTTCGGAGGTTCCTCAATGCCACCTTCCAAGATCGCTAGATTTGACATGGCGGACCAATTCGGTGGCCACCACGTTCATCGGACCTCACTCCGCTCGATTTCTTCCTCTGTGGTTACGTGAAGGACCGTGTGTTCGTGCCTCCAGTGAATGACCTCCAAGATTTACGAGCCCGCATCCGTGAAACGATTGCTACTGTACCAATGAACATGCTGGAAAAACGTGGCAAGAAATTGAAGACAAATTGGTTATTGTTCGTGCTATCAATGATGCACATGTAGAGGTTCATTAGTGTGTCAAATAACATTTTTGTTGTTCTTGTATTTCCTATAGCTTCGTTTTCCTACCATTCATAATTTCTGTTCTAAGATCTGACAAAATGTGGGATGGTGAATGGAACATTCTATATATTCACTTTATCTTTTGTTGCTGTTACCTTGCTTACTGTTCAACAAAATACGAGCTTTGGTTATGTGTAATTGTGTCATCGCGATAAAATATTTCCGTGGGTTACACTCTCCATGCATTCATTCTAATAACATTAATGCTTGAGAGCAATACATTCGGGATTCCACTGAATAAATTGATTATTTTCATGCTCCACATACAGCAGTTCTCCTGCGAGGCTCTATCTCGCTACAGTAATGCGGAAGCTAAATGTAGCTTATTTGCACGCTACATTTTATTCAAGCCGCGTCAAATTATGTATCCTCTGCTAGTTATTTCAAATAGCGTTCTTTCATTCAGTACTAGGCTTAGAATGTCTGTGAGATCACGTGCTAATAGCGATGCCTACTCTTATATTTCACAATTATAAGCCTACATGGAGGTATTGATGGCAGCGTTCTTTTATTCTGGTACGTAACGCTGTGAAATCCAGTAGTTCACCGATGTTTCAGAGAAAGTGCTGCCACATCTTCAATGCCGAAGGCAAGACAACATTCACCAAGCGGTAGACACCCTGTTTACCTCACTCTTTTCCTGGCTACTTTGCTTGGCTTAATCTTCCGCTATGAAGATGGAGGAAGAATGCTCCTCCGAAACGTCGGTGAACTACCGCAGTGCACGGTATTATATCCCATAAGACAGCACTCTTAATAGTTACCGGTGTGAAAACCTCAGGACCACCATGTCTCTTTTACAAAGACCAGCAGCTTTATTGCTGTTAGGGAAACAATCGCTGATTATTTTGATAGTTATGCAAGAAGCACAAATGCGCTTGGAGATAAAGTGGAGAACTTTTTAATGTTGAAGCAGGTGCAACAACCTTTATGCTTTTAAACGTTAAACAGAAACGAAATTCTTTCCGGAATAATGTAATTAGAATGGCATGTTATGTTCATCTCTTAAGACTTGGACCTCCTTTGTTTTCGAGCAAAAGTAGGAAGGGCATCAGTGATGATAATGCATGAGTAACATGTAAAACTGGGAATGTAGCCACCAGTAAGATGATTTATAATATTGTCACGCGATTTTTTTTCCTTGGCACTACATCCCCAGTGGGCCTAGGCCTACATCCATGAACTTCTCCGTTCACTTCGGTTTTTCTAGATCTTACACAGACGATAGGACTCCTTGGGCGAGTGATCGGCTCGTCGCAAGGCCTCTACCTGTAGACAAACACAGAAAAACGCAGGCAAACATCCATGCCCTGAGTGGGATTCGAACCCACGATCTCGGCTTCCGAGCGAACGAAGACAGTGCATGCCTTAGACCGCTCGTCTACTGTGACCGGCTCACGCGATTTTAGGGACTGAAATTAAATGGGACACATCACCTGTTGGTCTATGCTGATGATGTTAATCTACTGGGTGATAATATAGATGTCATATAGAAAAACACGCGAACTTTATTTGACGCTAGTGAGGAGGTTGGTCTAGAAGTAAACACAGAGCAAACTAATTATATGTTGCTGTCTCGTCACCAAAATGCAGGGCAAAATCATTACATAAATATAGGCAACAGATGTCTTGAAAATATGGCACGGTTCAGATATTTGGGAACGACTATAACAAATCAAAACCTGGTTCAGGAGGTAATTAAGGGGAGATTGAACTCCGGTAATGCTTGTTACCATTCGGTCCAGAACCTTTTGTCTTCTCGTCTATTGCTCCCTGTTCAGTCTCTAAGCTAGAGGACCAGCCCTTGTCCACTGTCTGCTACTGCCTATTTAGTATAGTCGCATCTACCCCCCCCCCCCCCCCCTCGCCATCCCCCCCTCCTCTCGACACTCGGNNNNTGGTAAGGCAGTAATATAAGAAATTTGGAACCGATATTAAAACTGTATGAATTACTCATCTTTGTATTGTATCATTTTATTGGTTGCTACAACGACCTGCTTGTTTATTACTTCGGAACAAGCAAAACAGATAAAATGCAAACCTGATGTCGCACAACATTGAGATGGATGTTGGAATATTACAGTTCTAAAAGTGACCAACTTGTAGACACACAGAAAATATCTTGACGGATATTTCAGTTCATAAATCTTGTGAAACTACAGACAAAGTTTAGTATCCTAAAAAATTCCACTACCCGCAATATGATGGCGCTTGGATTCGACTCATGAATATTTCATTTTCACATGTGCCATGTGTTTCATGCGATACGAGATTGCACTAACGCTGGTGTTTTCTTGAAATGCTTCTCCTTTCGTTTCACCAGACGAACTGTTGCCCTGACTGATATTCATATATCAGGTTAATTTTTTTTCCAATGGCTCTTCGAGCCCATTCAGGGCCCTGGCCTCTTATTCAGTTCCGTAATCATTTTTCACAGACGGCAGGACTCCTTGGACGAATGATCAGCCCGTCGCAAGGCCGCTACCTAACACAAGAACAAAATAAATGCATACACACACCAAACATCCATGCCCTGAGTTGGATTCGAACCCACGATCCTAGCGTCCGAGCGAGCGAAGGTTGTTCATGCCTTAGACCGCGCGGCTACTCTTACCGACACCAGGTTAAGTTCAAGCCGTAAAAGAACGGTAAAGCTATCCCTGTAACAGGTCATACTGGCCCATAGATTTGTGAAAGATCGAGGCTCCCACATTTTCTAGACGATCGGCTCATAGGTGGCCATGAGGTTGTCAGCCTTACGCACCGGCCACCCTTTACCCCCCAAGAAGATTCCTGGTACTCATTTCTGTTAGAGGCTGAGTGGACCCCAGGGCCATAGTGCGGCTGGAAGGATTAGGTCAATTAAAATCAATCCACCTCATTGGGACTCAAACTCGTGACCTTCCGGTTTGTAGCATAGTGCCTCAACCAACTACGCTACCGCGTGCTCCAAGTTTAAGCTGTATTGGTGCTATGGCATCAGTATGACATCTTTTTCTTAAAAACAAATTCATTGCTGGATTTAGACCGCGCCATAGCTCAAGCGGTTAGTCGCTGGCTTCCCACCACGGCGGCCCGGGTTCGACCCCGTGGTCTGTTCAAGTGGGATTTGTGGTGAACAAAGTGACGCTGGGGCGGATTTTCTCCGAGTACTTCGGTTTCCCTTGCCAATCTTCATTCCACCAAATTCTCCATCGTCATAATCACCCGGAGCAGGCTACAATAGGCCAATCAGTTGCCGCCGTTCCAAGTGGACCCAGTTGGACTCCTCCACCCCCCACCCCCCACTAAGCGAAATAAAAAAAATGTTGGATTTACGCAAGGACTTCTTTGGAATGCTCAGTTGGTCCTCTTGACGCTGATCACACTTAAAAGTGATAGGTTAGGATTGCGTTCATTTCTGGCCTCTGTAGACTAGTTTACTGTTTATTTAACGTCGCTGTCGGCAGCTCAGATTACACAGTGAAGCGTCGAATGACAGGATTGTGATTAATAATGGCTGGAAAATGTACGGAAGTCATATCCTAATTTTAAGTAATATTCTATCCTTTGCGTGAAGAAACTGAGGAAAAAGCGCGAAACGCACAAATCAGCATAATTTATATCTAAGCCTTCCCAATTAGGAAGTAAGTTTCATATCCTCTGTTCGACGTGTTAGGATTCTGATCAAAAATATTTGTAATTTGGATAGGTCCGGAAGGTTTGTCATTTACAGTGACAAAATTTAAGTGCTCCGTTAAGCTGTATTCTCTA